>NC_137878.1:26170394-26257894 GCF_963924005.1 Protomyctophum bolini
GTATACTGACATACTTATAGCAAACAAAGTTTGCTTGGCAGTCAGCCTGTGCATGCAGATGAAATCGCATGCACACACGCACACACACACACACACACACACTTACCATCTCCGTCATCCCCAGCGACCACCATGGTAATAGTGCGCTACGGCTAGAAGAAACTAGCTCTCCGTTTCCACTCTTTCACCCCTGCTCTGTGCTCTCTCTCTCTCCCTGTGTCCCTCTCTTGTTCTGTGTGTGTGTGTGTCTCTCTCTCTCTCCCTCTCTCTCCGTCACGCTGAATCAGGGAGAGGCAGTGACAGGCACAGCTCTGTGTCCCGGCTACAGCTAGATCTCTTTCAGCTAGCTAGCTTCCTCTTCTTCGCTCTCACCATCTCTTCCTCTCCTCTCTCTCTCCAACCCCCTCCCTCTCTCTCTCTCTCTCTCTCTCTCTCTCCACCCCGCTTCTCACAGCAACAGCTGCCACCAGCCTTTACAACAAAATGCCAGGAGGATCTGAAAATTTAAAGAGACTGGCTGAGAGAGAAAGCGTTTCATCGACGTTCACGTTTGTTTGTGTACGAGTGTATCTTTGCAGATGGTGTGGCGTTTGTGGGGTCTGTGCGTCCGTCTGCAGAGGTCGACTTCTGTGGTGTGATCATCGTTGTGTTTGTAGGAAAAACACCCCTGGTCTATCGCTTCTCAAGTCTAATCAGGCCTTCTACTACTAGTACTATTACTAGTAAAGAAGCAGATCTTAGGAGGAATGAAAAACATCACAAAATGTAATACCTCCTCCTAAAAAAACAAGACATTTTATGACCAGAAACCCACAACGCAAAGGAGTCATTTTGAATGAAACCCGTCCGTCCAATCAGTATCGATAGTTGGGACCGCTGCGAGGAAGGCAGGGGGTTGGCCCAGTGACCCAGAATCATCAATGTAAACCTGATAATGGTACAGTGAGTTCTGACGATCAATCACTGAATCCATATGAACCTAGAACTGCTGATCCGGTTACTGTGATGCTCGTTGAACAATGGAGCGTGGCTACGGTAGTTTGTTGCACTGTCGTTGTTGTGAAGAGACATTTGATCCAAAGACAAAGTACCAAAACAGAAGCTCAACATGCTTCAGCCAGTTAAAAGTAGAAGAGGCTCAGTGCTCACCAGAGACAACTTGAATCAGAAAGAAAAAAATACCTGAGCACTTCAGAAGAGACTACCCAAATAACATGCTGGTTGACTCTGGGGGAGACGCAAGTCCAGAAGTTGTCTTCTGTGGACTGATGATCGGCGATGCTACCTCCATTACGGCGTCTTACGTTTGGGGTCAGATCAGATGTTAGTAGAATCTATAGTGTAAATAAGTCGATGCCATTTGTGGGCCGAAGAAAGAATATAAACTACACCGTACATTTTTACTCTGAAAGTGATGCAAAGTTGAATTAACAGTCTTTTGCTCAGGCCATGATATTTTGTCACGATATCTGTAGTCCATACACATCTCTCAATACAGTATGTCTAAACAATGCTATTCACTGGTGTATTACGGTTTGTGAGCCACTGACGGAATGGGCTTTTTTCACACCCAGAAAATACCCAGTGGACCCTAATCAAATGTTTACCCACCCACTTAATCATATATGTCACATCTGAACTCACCAAACCTGATCAGCATCTGTGATAAAACCTGCACTCTCATGTCTTCTCTTCCAACAACGCCTAGACAGGTTTCTTATCTATGTATCTACTATATTCCTAGCTGAGCCTACTACTGTACAGTTCTGTATAGTTCCTGGTACAGTTTGAGTCATTTTCTTTAGGCATACTGTAGCCAGCTGAAACGTTTGTGCTGTTGATGGAAAAAAATAACTCCCCCATTCAACACCAATTATCTACAATCCATTCGCCTTTGCCAGGACACTTGAACTTGAACTCTTGAGCATATCTGGAATCCTAATCTTGGACCTGGCTCTATTATATGATTATTGAAGTGAATTATCCATCATCTATCTAATAACAGTTCACCTTGATCGAACAATAAATAACAGCAATTTCAAGGCCCCTGGAGTAATCCACCCAACACATCACAAATACATTGCAGCCTGCCTGCGCATGAGCCTATCTCCTTTTTCTGTTTACATCCTCCAGCCATAATACCTTTATGTCGCAGGGACACTCCAAATCTAACCATTGATGCTGAGTGCCAAGCAGGGAGGTAAGGCATTGAGTCGCATTTTTTGTCTTCTTTGATATGACCCGGCTGATACTACTCTGGCTGAATAACCATTTGTCATAGGTGTTATGCAGGCTACAGCACACTACCACAGAAAGGACCCAGGTTGTTGTGTGGCTTGATGTCATCTTGCACATCCCGAATACATCTTCACGTTGAAAACACGTCAACGTTAATTGGCAAGCAGAGAGTTAAACCACCTAACCACCGTGCTCCCACAGCTCTATTCGCCTGCTCCCTTGACCAAGGACGAGGAGACTCTGTATCATGGAGACTGTTCCCCTCTGCTTGTCCCTCTCCAAGTTGCATGTAACCAGGCTGGAGAGGAGACTGTTCCCCTCTGCTTGTCCCTCTCCAAGTTGCATGTAACCAGGCTGGAGAGGAGACTGTTCCCCTCTGCATGTCCCTCTCCAAGTTGCATGTAACCAGGCTGGAGAGGAGACTGTTCCCCTCTGCTTGTCCCTCTCCAAGTTGCATGTAACCAGGCTGGAGAGGAGACTGTTCCCCTCTGCTTGTCCCTCTCCAAGTTGCATGTAACCAGGCTGGAGAGGAGACTGTTCCGCTCTGCTTGTCCCTCTCCAAGTTGCATGTAACCAGGCTGGAGAGGAGACTGTTCCGCTCTGCTTGTCCCTCTCCAAGTTGCATGTAACCAGGCTGGAGAGGAGACTGTTCCCCTCTGCTTGTCCCTCTCCAAGTTGCATGTAACCAGGCTGGAGAGGAGACTGTTCCGCTCTGCTTGTCCCTCTCCAAGTTGCATGTAACCAGGCTGGAGAGGAGACTGTTCCCCTCTGCTTGACCCTCTCCAAGTTGCATGTAACCAGGCTGGAGGGGAGACTGTTCCCCTCTGCTTGTCCCTCTCCAAGTTGCATGTAACCAGGCTGGAGAGGAGACTGTTCCCCTCTGCATGTCCCTCTGAGCTGCATGGAACCAGCCTGGGACAGCCAGCCCATGGTGGCTGGCTGTCAGACAGCAACCTCATATACTGTACACAGGCAAGTAGCGAGTGTTCCGGCTGCGATATCACGCATGAAAAACTGTCCTGATATGGAGTAAAAATTATGTACATTTGAAGGTCAGAATCTTCAATAGATCAACTTCTATGTACCAAGGTCACTCGATGCAGGTATAGTGCAGGAATATACACAATGATTAGTCTTTAGGGTGGTTGTGTTCCATTTGATATCCTTCTCCTATCACAGCAACTCACAAATCTTGCTGCTGTGTTTGCACATTGTTGTACTTCGCCCAGCAGATATGGGAGTTTTTTGTCATTGGTCATGTTTTCAAAATCTCTGTGTGTGGTTGTAATCTGTGGGAAGTATGTGTCTCTGATGTCTTGGTACAATGGACAGATGGTTAGGAAGTGTAGCTCGGTTTCCACTTCATTTAGTGTGCAGTGGGTGCATAGTCTGTCTTCTCTCGGGATACAAGTCTGCCTATGACGGCCTTTCTCGATCGCGAGACTGTGCTCACTGAGTCTGTACCTAGTTAAGATTTTTCTTTGTTTTGGGTTGGTCACGGTGCTCAGGTATTCTGCCACTGTGTATTCTCTGTTTAGGGCCAGATAGCATTCTAGTTTACTCTGCTTTTGTGACACTCAGTCTCACGGCTGGCAGTGTAGACGAGGTGTGACACCCAGTCTCATGGCTGGCAGTGTAGACGAGGTGTGACACCCAGTCTCATGGCTGGCAGTGTAGATGAGGTGTGACACCCAGTCTCAGTGACACAGACGCATGGCTACAGGTGAGGGGGATGCACCTCCTCCCACGGGGACCTTGCAGCTGACAGACGCGTCACGACGGTTGTGTTTATGGAGGAGAAGCTATTTTTACAGTGGAGGCCACAGTGAAATGGACTGCATGCATGGACCCATTTGAACTGTCCAAAAGCCGTGTCTATATTTGATGGGCATCTTTAATGCATTTGGAGCAGACATGGAAGCGCAAGGCCATCTAGAAGCTACAGTATGAGCTTGTAGATAGAAGGCTATGGCTTCCATAGAAGACATGCATGGCTTCTATGGAATCCAAACCACTGAATTCAGTCGTGGCGACAGAGAACATTAATCCACGACGTGTGTCACAATGTCCTTCCTTTGACAATCCCACATCCCGTCAATAAAACACCCTGGTTCACTGATGTCATCATCATAACACCACAGACAGACAGACAGAGGAGAGCCAAACCCTGTGGCTTCTTCACACACACACACACACACACACACACACACACACACACACACACACACACACACACACACACACACACACCAGTTTGACGGTCAAACATTCAACAAACAGCCTGGCCTCTGCCTGCCGGAAAACACCCTGCAACGCACACACGCACACACCGTAATCCTATTAGACCTGCTTCCAGGAGCTGTTGGCAATGCTATTCCACATGCACTTGCTCGCTGAGGCACAGGAGCATACAGTACGACAATTCACATAGAAAACAAAGCACACACACACACACACACAGACACACACACACACACACAGACACACACAACTACACACACACAATTACGGAACATTACATTATGCTGAACATAAATGTGCAGACTGCAGAGACACTATCTAATTTCGGCAAGAGTTCATCTCTCCAGCAAGCAAAGAAACATCAAGACATTTAGACCCGAGGACGATTCTAAAAAGACCTTCCAATTACGCATGTCTTTTTTTAAATATTAAAACCATGTTGCTATATACTGTAGGCCTACAGTAGCGTCTGCCGGATGTACAATGACACAGATGCTATGCCCGGTCTAAATGGGTTGTGGTCAGGTCCTTGGCGACGGGCACTACAGAGCAGAGAGAGAGAGGAATAGAATGTTCACTGACCGTGGCCGGGGCTCAGAGCCATGTTGCCCGAATTCAAGGCCTCATCAAAACGGCCAAATATCGTCTGTAACCTGCAGAGAGAAAACAGAGAGACAGACAGGTTAGACCCATGGAATAAAAGAAAGATAGTAACATTTTGGCAGGCCAAGTGTATCTGTCATGGCGACTGAGAACCCCCCCACAGACACAGACACAAACACACACACACAACCTATACAAATTGCTGTGTATACATTACAGTGTCTGTTAACAATAACAGGCCAATATCTAAATTCACTCCAAAAGGTCGGGGGGAAAACTGTCTCTAGACTTTCTGGCAGCCATGTAAGAAAACAATGTGAAAAAACTAAACAAAAATCATCATTAATAATCATCATGTTTTTATTCCGTCGCAGACTATATATTTTCTTGGCCTTAGTTTCATATAGAGCACTTTGTATCTTTGTTTTGATAAGAACTTAAGACTATAAAGTTTATTATCATTTATTATTTGTCAAAATACCCCCCAACATTCTTTTCCAATGACTGCATGCTTTCCATAAGCCATAAGGCCCCATATTTATGATCAAGTTATTTTCTTTCTTCCATTTTACATTGTTGCTTTTGCACACAGAAAAGCTCTTTCTTGTGCCCTTTTCTCCCCAGTTCCGCTGCTCACACAAAAAGAAACACACTCCTGAGTGTTTTACAACCAGAGCCAATCACATTTCACAACTTCATCCCGTTTAACGAGGTTAATAGAATCAACCACCGCGTCAGAGCAAGTTACACTCAAATGAAGTTGAACGTAACATTGGAGCTTTACAGTATCTGTGTGTTCACACACGGCTGGCAGAACCCTTCATGAAGTAAATTAATGATGTCTGCAATGTTGCTACTGGCTGTATTGTACGAAAATAACCAGTGGTGTAAAGTAACTTAAGTACAGCTACTCAAATTTTAAGAACAATTTTGAGGTTTTTTGCGGTGCCTCTCCGCTCCATTACGCATGCATGTATGTATGTATGTATGTATGTATTTGGTTAAAATGGGTGGGGTTTAAAAAAAGGCAAAAGCTTGCTCTGGTGCACTGGCCTAAAAGTGGGTCCTTAAAAACTGCTAAAACGTCTGAAATGTATGTATGTATGTTGTATGTATGTATTATTTGCTTCTTTTGAACCTGTACAGCACTTTGGTTGACCTGGTCATGTAAAATGTGCTATATAAATAAAGTTGAGTTGAGTATGTCTACGCGTCCTAGCACGGAAAGCTGCAACACCTTAACTCTGTCATTTCTCGACCGTTTCGGACGCGGGAAATCTCGCCGGAACTGGGCCGGCCACCTGGCTATGTTCCTGGGGGTATGGATGTTGCCCCCGGGGACCCCTACACACTACAGGTGTGATTTTATTTATTTGCTTTAACTTCTACTCTACATCTACATCTCAAAAGGCAAATATTGTACTTTTACTCCATCCATCTTCAGCCACTTATCCGTAGTCGGGTCGCGGGGGCAACAGCTCCACCAGAGAGCTCCAGACTTCCCTCTCCAGAGCAACATTAGTGACTTCCTCCTGGGGGATCCCGAGACGTTCCAAGGCCAGTGAGTCGATGTGTTTCCTCCAACTGCGCCTTGGTCTGCCCCGGCGTCTCCTCCCAGTGGGACGTGCCTCGAGGACCTCCCTAGGGAGACGCCCGAGAGGCATCCTAACCAGATGCCCGAACCACCTAAGCTGGCTCCTTTCCAGACGAAGAAGCAGCAACTCCTATCCGAGTCTCTCTCTCTCGCGTGACTGAACCCGTCCAAAAACTCATTCCGGCCGCGTGTATTCGCGACCTACTTTTACTACACTGCAATTATATGACATCTTTAGGTACTAGTTGTACTATTGTAGCTCACAATGCGTCACGATGCAACGCATTGTGAGCTTGTAGATCTTCCATTTTCAAAATATTTTTGAGTGGTGCAACCACTCCAAGGAACAGCAATGTCCGTGTTAACCTATGTGGCTATGTGACTTCTATGTGACTATGTATGTGACTTTAATGAGTACCAGTAGGGGCGCGGTTGTGCCAGAAACAGAGAGAGAGATAGTGCTGCACTGTTGCCTGCTAATGAGAGAGAGAGAGAGAGAGAGAGAGAGGGGGGGGGGGGGGGGGGGGAAGGGGAGTTGCACCACTCAGTTCACACGGGTGTGATTTTTTTATACATGTTGAACTTGTGAATTGGGGCGAGTAAGTATATTTTGATGCCAATACTTTTGTACTTTTAGTCCAGCATTGATTAACGGACATTTACTTACTTACGTAAGTATTTCTGAATTGCAGCATAGATACTTTTACTTTAGGCAAAAAAATTGAGTACTTTTTTCCACCACTGAAAATAACCAACCTGAGTAAGCATAAAATCAGCAGTACCAGTAAATTAGGCCATGGGAAATGTATTGTTCCAGCCAGCAGGCTGTCAACAGCCTCACTAAAGAGAAGACTGTGATAAATTACTGCAATATGGTTTATTTATACTCTACTTCTCTTAAAGCACTGGCTCTCAACGTTTTTTTATTACATTTAATGTTATGCATTAGTCCAGTGGTTCAACAACTGGTGGTCTGGAGTTGGACCCCACATTCCCAGATGATTAGCTTCATTTGCAGCATTGTGTTCTCATTTCTAAATATAGTGACAATTGAATGACCTTTAAGACCATTTTAATACCAAATTGGTCAAAATGTCACATCTTATGTAAGAAAGAGGCAAGCATTGAGAAAAATAGCCGACATACAAGCTCACAACGCAGGAACGCAAAATCTGGGTTAAGCCGAAGGGGCTGGGGTTTGTCATGGGATTTAAACTGGCTGAAACGTGACGTGACACTTTGTGTACGCTAATCCATGAAGCCGTTTTGGTAGCATGTATTGTTGTGTGCTGCATTCCTCCTCCTCAAATCCACAGGCTGACAGATAACAAGATATTGTTTCATTGCTTCTCGGTAACCATTGTTCCTCCAGATTGCCATCCGCACTCGGGATCCTTGCCCTTCAATTCTGGTACTAATAACAATCTTAAAGTTGTGGCGGTGGACGTGACAAAGCGAGGTGCACCGTTGCTCCGAACCGCACCAAACTTAAGCTATAAAACACTGTTCTAAGGTCTGCCGTGAGAATAGTCCCAGCAGGGGGCACGTGTGGACCCCCAGAGACCACTGGGTGCCATGATGGCACAAGCACTGTTCAGGAGTCTGCCATGAGAATAGTCACACCAGAGGCCACGTCAGGGTCAATGCCATTAAACAGGTACTTAAACCTTCTCCTAACCTTAACCGAACTTATATAAAATATGTCGTTCACAACTGGAGACCAGTAAAATGGCCTCAATTTGCAGGACTGTCCTCATATTTCTATCCTTGGAGGACTCGGGAGGACATCAGATTTTTTTTCCATACAAAAAAACATTCTTAGTTCATCACATTTTTTTATTATTATTCTGGGAAAAAAGGTATAGACTGAAGCCTAGGCTTATTACTTCTACCCTTTTGACATTTAACTTAAAATAATAAAAAATATGTAATATGTATACCCCTTTTACAGGTTTTCAAACAAAAACAGTTCATGTGTCTTATTTCTACTGAACAATGTAATAACAATGTAAGTAAAAGAATAAAAGTGCTTACATGCTCTATTTTTTTTTCTATAAAAAACAAGCAAAACAATATGCTACTAATAGCACACACACACGCACGCACAGCTTTGACCTACAGACAGCGAAGGTGTGGTGAATCCCCAGGGAAAACAAAAGCAGACACATCACCGGCAGAGAGAGAGATGGTGTGTGTGTGTATGTGTGTGTGTGTGTGTGTGTGTGTGTGTGTGTGTGTGTAGGCACGCATGTGGGTGTGTCTATGTCTAGTATGTCACCAACACTGATGGAGCTCTAGACACAACACATGAATACCAACATCCCCACACACACACACACACACACACACACACACACACACACACACAGTCACACACAGTCACACACAGTCACACACAGTCACACACACACACACACACACACACACACACACACACACACACACACACACACACACACACACACGACAGAGGAGATTAATGGTGGGAATTGACTGCATACTAAAGAGGCAAGGATCTCTCAGAGTTCAGTCTGGCAGTCAGACATAAATTAATGCATAAACATGTCACGTCCAACCATCTCAGAACACACACACACACAGTACGACATATATAAAACCAAACCATGGCTGATATTACAGCGATACAACAACAACAACCACCTCCACATCAAACCAACAACACCCGAGACCTAACGGTGTGACGGCTGTCAAGAGAGCACCCTCCAATCTCCTGCCTGTTACTAGGTGAAGTCACACACACACGTAGCGTGTGCTAGAATGGAAGCCATACAAACCGTCCTGTCTGTCTGTCTGTCTGTCTGTCTGACTCTGTCTGGTTCCGTCTCCCCAATCAGTGGTAGTGGCGAGCGGCGTGCGGCATCCCCTCACGTCGATGCTCCCCGCCTCTGGTCGTCATTAGCATTTTAATCAAGCCTGGCTGCAGGCAGTGGCTGTTGTGTGCGGTAGGTTAGCCTCCTTTGTTGCTAGTTAGTTAGCAGCAACAGCAGCGCTTTGCATTCCCCCAAAAAACAACAGAGCTGCTCCTGATAGGCTGCCTGGCTGCTACCGTGTTAAAGCCCCGTGCTGTGTTAGCTAGTGCAGGCACGCGGCGCGCAACCCCGCGGTTCTGCTACCACGTTTTGTATCTAACATGGTGCATTGAGTACCGACAGGGTGGGAGGGACACAGAGAGAGAGATAGAAAGAGACGGGGAGAGAGAGAGACAGGGAGAGGGAGAAAGAGACGGAGAGAGGGAGAGGGGGAGAGGGGGAGAGAGAGAGAGAGAGGAGGGAGGGAAAGCAGGGGACTGGGTTTACATCCACATTCATACAGTATTATGCACTGTATACAAACACACACACGCCGAAGAGTTGAATCTCACACTGAGCTTGTGTGTGTCTATATGTGGGGGGCAGTTTCTGTGACAGCCAGGCAGTTGATTCTGTTCCATTTACATAACCACACACACACGCACAGACACACACGTACGTGCGCACGCACGCACGCATGCACACACACAGACAGTGTGTCCAGGGAGGGGGGAGGGGACATGACGCTAGCGGCAAGGAAAGACGGAGAGAGAGAGAGAGGGACAGAGAGAGACCTCCCCCTCTCTATTCCTGCTCTCTCCTTGGCCCATATTATCTCTCTCTCTCAAACTCCCTACTTCATAACTTGCAGAGGCAGTCACCCCTCCACTCCACCCACACACACACACACCCACACACACACACACACACACACACACACACACACACACACACACACACACACACACACACACACAGTAAAGTTACATAATAAACACAGACTGGTCTTCAAGACGGTTAGGTACACAGCTAGCAAGTCAAGCAGCTCGTTTTCTCTCTCTTCCTGTCATCTCTCTACCTCCCTCTCTCTGTGTGTGTTACGTGATTCCAGTTCTTGTGCCCTGATATGTGATCTAGTCTGCATGCAGGGCCCTGGCTGCAGCACTGGATCACACTCTCTTTCTCTCACTCACTCACTCACTCACACACTCACAAAATATGGTGCAACTGGGTATGGGTGCACCAAAAAGTTAAAGAAGACTGAACAACCGCCGCAAGTGCCGACATGTAGGCCAGCTGAAGGAGCGCTAAAGCGGTGAAACGTGCCTGTGAAGCGACAATTGTCCGCGCTGCACCATTATCCTCTGGGGAGCCACCCAAAAACTCCATCTGGGGACCCACAGATTGGGAACCACTGACCTCCTAGACAAATTCAAATGGCAAGACTGCCCAACTGGCTTTTACTGCCCTTTCGTATTTGTATGGCGTAGGTGGTCAGTGAACACAGCTCCTGAACCATTCTTTAACACAATCTGTGCTGAAACGAGAATAGCTACAGTACCCCAACTGTGCCAAAAAATGTGAATCTGACGTGCACGTACGGGCGCATTAAGCGCTATTCATAGTCTGGATTTTCGGTGGTGAGCTGACCACCGAACTACAACATGATGTCACGAGCCGTGGTGAAGAGCAAACCACCGCCACCGCCCCAGCCCTTCTCTGTTTTTACTCACCACCGATCAAAGTTATTTCAGCTCCGGTGGTCAGCTCACCACCGGAGCGGTGGTCACCTCACCACCGAAAATCCAGACTATGATTGAGCCTTTAGTCGTTTTTCTGCTCAAAATGAGACATAATCCGAGGTTTGGGAATAAAAAAATCCATAATCCAACATCAGCCAGAGAGTGTGTGTGCTTAGAATAACTTTAAGTGAACAAAATACAACTTAAAATGAAAAAAATAAAAAACCATAACTACCGGTAACTGAAACTGTATTGTGTGTGTTTACAGAACTAACAAAAACAAACTTATAATAAATTATAGACAAAATGCCCTTAGTTTTCCTTCATCTCTAATTGAATACATTTTAAAAAGCTATCTTTTGTTAAGTTTGTATTAACCAAAACTTACCTTTTTCTCATGCTTGCACCTGACAAATAATCCAAAGTATGAAAATATGTATTAAATCTGCTCTAAAAACTATTAAAACTATCTGAATTAGAAAAATCTAAACTATTATAACCTTGATCCTGACATATTACATGTAACCACAACAACCCACTCAGTGGAGCGGTTGCCTCTTAAGACCACACACACACACACACACAGTTGTCCCACAATACGCTGTTCCAAGCACTTGTTCACCCCGTCTCTCTGAGTTTCCCCCTCGCACCCAGTGTGTATTGTGTTGAGAATAATGTGTCTCTGTCTGTCTCTGTGTGTGTGTGTGTGTGTGTGTGTGTGTGTGTGTGTGTGTGTGTGTGTGTGTGTGTGTGTGTGTGTGTGCGCAAAGGGTGAGAGAGAGCTAGAGAGAGAGAGAGACTGGTGCATGGTGTGGCCTGGGACAGACACATTGCCAAAACCACGGGACATGCACAAATACACACAACCAAATTTGTATCAGCACAACTAGACTGACACACACACACACACACACACACACTCACCGTGCAGCTGGCAGTCCTCTCTTGCCCAGGTCAGATCTGACCCTCTCTCCAATGTGACGGTAAACATCCACCAGCGTCGTTATGGAGGCCTCACGTACCTACGTACGCACATACGCACATACACACACACACACACACACACACACACACACACACACGAGACAAAAAGGCAAACATTAGTATTATATCGCTGTTGGATAGAATCCTCTCATTTCCATATTCTAACTTTTTGTGTGGTTTTGAGAGTGGTGCAACCACTCCTATAGACAGCTATGTGTGTCCCTGGATCCGTCCCTGGGTCCTTGGCTGGCTGGCTGTGTCCGAGCATGAACATAGCGGTTGGTTTTCACCACCAAGTGTCACTGTTGTGTCATATATATATATATATATATATATATATATATATATACTTATATACAGTTATAGAGTGTATGCGCGTGACATCATCATCATTCCCGGAAGTTATGCAGGAATGCCTATTAACACATTTAGTACCGGAACTGCATCAAAATAAAGGCGCTGCTTGCGCCAGAGTAATCGCCAGAGTAGTGATCGCTTCTATTTTGAAAGCCATGAACCGGAAATACTTTCTTAAAAAAGTTGACTGACAAAGTGCCATCACAATCTCCGATCATCTTAATATATTTATATACGCTCCAAAAAGAGTTCATATTTTGCGGGAGAGACGGATGAGGAGCAGAAACGCAGCGCCAGCATATCGATCCATTCATCACCACGGAGAGCGCCCTGGATGAGGAGATACGAGTCATTCTTTCCGCCGCGCTAACATGGGAGTCAATGACAAGCTAATAGTTTTTTTTTATTATTCTGAATATTATTATCTCGCCCCGCGTCGTTTGGACGTCGCTAGGACGTCCACAGACGTCTAAGGCACCTCTCGGTTCCAATCCTTATGACGTTTCAGGACGTATTATGTACAAAATGTGTTAAGTGATAAAAAACGACTTTCTGGCCTTGACAACCCATACATCCAGACAGAAAAGTCCTATTTGATTGAATTAAATTACTTTAAACAACATTAAATTCACTTTGCCACTCACTTTGCCACTCAATCTGCCATTCACTTTATGCATGCGCATACTCTGTCATGTGCGTGTGTTAGGACACACTAGGGCTGTCAGTTTACCTCTATAATCCCATTCGAATTTCATTGCTTTATTATTTTGAATATTTTGATTAGAAAATTTAAAATCATAAATTTTAGCTCATTATAGCCAACTGAACGTATGCACGTTCTGTCCACTAGAGGGCCCCCCATCCAAACGCTAAAGCTATTATTCACAACACCACGGTTGGCGGCAAACAAAAAAAAGTTTCATTAGTCAGTCTATCATGAACGGGACAACTCCAGACTCCAGATCACCAACAGAATGCTTGGATATCACGATGAACAGGCCAGCAATGCATAGTCTGCAGATGACGTTTTCTCTTGATGTTATTATCCCGTTTTGGAACACCTTCCACTCATCACCGCGTTCGGAAATAGCGCACTGACTGCACTGTGCAATGCAAGCCAATAGACGAGTGCTCTCCGGTCCGGTGCGACATTTCCGAACGAGTGGTGATCTGTCTGGAGCAGCAAATGCCCTGTTGCTTTCTTGAGCCTCTGCCTTGGGTGCTATTATTTCATGGATTAAATAACCCCGGGCAATCGGAGGGTTAATCTGGTGTCCGTGAGGTCAGATGTAGAGTTGCTGCCCGGCTCCATATATGCAGATCTAGGTGATGATCCAGTCTTCCAGGTATGGCTATCCAGGGTTTGATGAGGCCAGTGTGGTGGCCACATATGGAGCGTGTCTTGAGTGTACAGGGTTTTGTGAGGTCAGATCAACATATGGAATGAATTCTGAATTGGCCATACAGTATATGATGCATGTCACAAGGATTTACTGACTGACAACTGACTGACGGGAGATCTTGTTTCCTTCCGACACACAGTCTGTGCCCTGTGTCAACTCTCACTCTGACACACACACACACACACACACACACACACACACAGACTTAAATCATCACACACATGCACTTTGCGCACACTCATTCAAGTGTCTGGTTCTTGTGTGTGTATTAGTGTCTGTCTGGTATGGTTAATCTGGAGATGTCTGTTGGGGGGGGGGGGGGTGTTTTAAAAGCACCGGGATTACAGTTAGTTTCCCCACACACAGATTAACCCATTCTCCTCTGACACTGACACACTGGCTTTACCATAGACAGTGTGCCGCGTTGCCATACAACTATTCCACAATCTCTGAATGCTATACAGTGTCTGGAACTACATCTACTCAATGCTGTATACAGTCTGGAAGTACACCTCCTGAATGTTATACAGTCTGGAACTACACCTCCTGAATGTTACAGTATGGAACTACACATCCTGAATGCTCAAAGATGTGAAGTTCATTTCATTTCATTTCATTTCATATTTATTTATTTCATTTCAGTTATGGTTTTACATGATTATATTAATTTTACTTTGTACTTATTTTTTACATATTCCATAGCAGAAAAGTTACCAAATTACATCCTATAGGTGTCAGTTTGAGCTACGTGATTGGCTAGATCTGTTGTGAAAGCTGCTGTGATTGGCCGCTAGAGCGAGGGATGCTGTCAGCACAACCCTGGAGTTCTCAAGAGTCCAGAGTGGGCCGGAGGCTTCCGATTGGCTGGAACAGTGCGTGGGTGGATAATGATTGGGTAGAGAATTAGGTGTGATGTGAGCAGATTTTAGCTCAGCGATAAAAGCCACTGAGCCGTGTCTGTGTCAGTGTGTGTGTATGTGTGTGTGTGTGTGTGTGTGTGTGTGTGATGGGGTATTGTCATTGAGGGGTCTTGTTTCAGTGTTGTACAGTCTAATAACATGAATAATGTCATCAGTGTCAGCTTCGCTGCTGCTGAGAGACTAAATACAGCCCACTGTAAGCCATGGCCCACACACACACTATCCTTATTTTATAATTTGTAGTTCAATGGAATTGTGTGACGAAAAAGGTCTTGCAAGCCCGCCACGCATTACAATGTGACGCATTGTGATGCATGGAGATCAGCTATTTCCTGTAGGTGACTCGACTTCAAATCCCGGCACAACAATCAAGTCACGCGTGAAGAGAGAAAAACGACTACCTTCCTCACACTTTGTTCTTCTCTCGAGGAGAACAATTAATATGCAGAAAACACACACACACAGTCACACACACACACACACACACACACACACACACACGGAAGGTGGCGTCTCACCTGTGGATTCTGGTCTCCTGTCAGAGTGCAGAGATGAGGAACTATTTTGCTCAGGCTGAGTGGCTGGGCGCCGTACCTGAAACAAACAAGCATGGATTAAGTCATTTACCGCCAACAGTGCCATGTGGTATCCAAAAAGTGTACTCCAGGACCGCCAGCCATGCATTTAATACGGCGAGTCTCTTATTTTGAAAGCTTTTTCACTGGGAATCAGAGACCCAGGAAGTGAATTATCGCTTTCTTTTTTCCATCGCATCCGAACCGGAGTGTAACGAGCGTGTATAGGACACAGTTGTGAACCGTAATCAATTGATATTAAAAAGGTGTGAAAAGGCGATATTGGTGACAAACAAATGTTTGTATGCCCAACCATGTCCTAGATTTGTGAACCAGTGTGAAAGAAGACCCACATAGTAGTCAACAAACACAATATGTAACATTATGATGTTTTAGTATTATTGTTCCTGCCTTTCTACATACTGCCAACCAGGTGAACCTTTGCTGTTATATGAAATATAACTTGCTTCTGAACAGATTGCTAAGTTTGTCAAAAGTAAAATAACCCAAAAATAGCCTATCTACAAGCTCTCAATGTGTCTGTAACTTAGAAGACATGCTGGCATCTATGGAAGCCAAATAACTTCCGAATTGCGTGGCTGGTATTTAGGACATGCTTCCAGGAGAATGATAAACCTGTACGTCAAAAGAAATCCCATTTTAAGCAGTTCTGAAGATGTTTTTTTATTATTTGTTATTTGCACTTTTCAGTATTGTAAAGGGTAAGCTGTTGTACATAAATACATCTCATGGGTCCAAGACTCAACAGATCTCATTAGTCACATGAAATCACTGCAGAAACGTTCAAATCGAGAGCAAGTGAACGTACAGTCGTACACACGCAACAAACATCACATGTGAAGTTTGCCGGCTACACGCCGCGACGGTAGCGTTCTCATGGAATAAAGCAAAGATGGAATCTTACGAGTGAAAATGTATTATCATTATCAATCTAAACCGGCAGCTGTTCTACATACAACCAGTTGAAGACATTGCAGGTTGAGGATTTAACTTTTATGCATTCATGAAATATCCCAGAGCATTCATGTTTACGGAAGATGCTTCTATTGATATTTTGACCACTTCAAATTACTCGTTAATCTCAAAATAACCACTGCTTGTAGATCAGCTATTTTCGGGGCACGACTTGCTTCCATAAAATACATGCTGACTTCTATGGAATCCAAATGACTGAAATCAGTCAAATCAGAAAACTACACATTCTGAAAGCAATTTTTACCAGTTGTTGGAGTGTCGCTGTGCCATGAAGTCTACTTAATGTCCATAGGGTCCCACTGCGTGTGTGTGTGTGTGTACAGTACAGTACAGTATGCGATGAGAAGCACAGCCTCGCTATCAGGTAGCAGCTTAGCATTTAGCGGAACAGTGTCACCAGACTTTAGCAAAATGGTGCTAAAATTAGCAGTGCGATTCCAAAAGGCCCCTCATGCATGGCGTGACCCCGTTCAGATACGGTGGGGCTCTTTGAAATGGACAGAGCGGTTTGGGCGAGGAACCTACTTTCTCTCCAACAATGGGATCATGGGAATATTAGAATATGTGGGGTGTTTTTTTTATTCAACCTGAAATCACTGTTTTGGGCATGCTATTATATAGGCAAACATAATAGCAGATCTACTGTACAAGCTCACAACTCTGTCATGATTCAACAACTTGTTTTATTAATTTCAAATAGGATTTTACAATTTAGGCCTTTAGCAGATGACATCACATCAATAGAGTACATAGAGAACAATGTAGGGGCTTAAATAGACATTAAACCTAGCATCTGTCTAAACAACATCTATCTGTGTGTGTGTGTGTGTGTGTGTGTGTGTGTGTGTGTGTGTGTGTGTGTGTGTGTGTGTGCGCGCGCACTACGTACGCACGTCTGAAATCCACGTAACTCGAGAACTGTTGGCCCCACCGACACACGCGTCCCACAACCCCACAGGGAGTGCAGTGCATGGTGTCGAGTCGGTCGGACCCACGGTTGTCCAGAACCACCACAAAAGGCCTCTGCCAGGGCTCTGGACCTGATCACCCCTTATCTCAACATAATGGAGCTGAGCATAAAGTTCATTACTTAACGGATGGGCGTGAAAACTAAAAGATTAGCCCATTTGGAACAGTGCAGACTTACAGGTTCACAGCTGCGCGGCTGTAAGCACAACAACGCCTTGTAGTGTTGATGGAAAACACTGATGGTGAGATTACAATCAGTGCTCTATACCCTGAGAGGATTAGGAGGCAGTGGAGGCATTTCAGTGATTTCACCTGATGAAAAACCTGAACGCTTCGGTGGCAGCAGTACAACACAGACAAGAGGCTCAGCGTCCTTGCCGTGACCCGTTTTTTTTAAACAGACTGTTTACAAACCTAGCTGTCCCCTGACCAACAACGAGGCTGTGTACACGCCTATCTGTCCCCTGTCCGTGCGGACATGCTTTGTGATCCTTTATAACAATTAGAAATGCATGGTAGCACGGTGGTTCTCAGCTGTCTTAAGACCATTCATTCCTGCCGTTTTAGCTGAACGCAAGTAAATTGTAGATGTGTAGCACCTTGTGTTATAAAAATAAACCATGGAGATGAGATCCTACTAATTGATCCCACTTGAAAACGCTCGGTACTAAATGGCCATCACTGCTACTACTGTCTGTACTGTTTAAGCAGTGCCATGCATTGTTTGTGTGTGCTCGGCATGTGTGTGTGTGTCATCTCCATGGATTCACACTAACAGAAACCATAAAGAGGATTAAGCTTGCGTGTGCGTGCGTGCGTACGTACGCATGTGTTCGTCTCAATTAAACAAAGCAGGCGTGCTCAAACTTTGAAGACTGACTCACAGTATGCTTCATCACCCAAAAGGGAGGTAAAAACCTATTATATTTGTAGGATTCCATCACAACATGGGAGTTCTTCACGGTATCTGGTACACATGTTAAAAATGCCACCATCCCTTTGACCTCTGACCCAGGAAGTACTTTATATTATTAGGAAGTCACTCACGTGTTGAGGGTGGCGCTGAGACACTGACACAGTCCCTCTCTGCTGCGGAAGTTCTTGTGTTTGAAGCCCAGGATTAGCCTCTCCCAAACAAACTGCATGGAGAGAGAGAGGGAGAGAGAGAGAGAGAGGGAGAGAGAGGGAGGGAGACGGCAGTACAGTTACAGAAACCATCTGTAGGTATGAGTAAGTATGAGTCTCTCTCGAGCCAGACTGCTGCCTCCCACAATTTTCAAATGCTTCCGTCGTGCAGTCATACAGTCTGGGTGATGGAGGTGCTGAAAATGATCCTGGGTTAACCCCGGCATCCGTCTCTTCTTTGCAGTCACGTATGTGTGTCCTACTGTATATCTAATTATCCGAAGCATACAGTATATAGCTGGCTGCTTAGCAGAATTGAAAATGTAAATATAATATTTAAACATACATTTGTGAACTGAAATGACGAATAGATGACAGCTGCCTTTCTCTGCTTCGGAATGTATAGTTCCAGACAGATAATATTTGGAGATTGTGGAATAATGTGGTGTGTGTGTGTGTGTGTGTGTGTGTGTGTGTGTGTGTGTGTGTGTGTGTGTGTGTGACTGTGTGTGCGTGCGTGCCGTCCGGCGGAGCCAAGCTTTGACAGAGCGTGTCCAGGGAAGTTTCTCGCTGTGAATCCCTTAATCACCGTTACAGAGCCAGGAGGCTTTAAGCCTGTGTACTTTTCATCAAGAGGAACACACCCAGAGGAAGTGCCTTCATTCACATGGATTATTGATCCTTCCCCTTCATACTGTTCCATTATCCTGTTCATAATATCCTGCAGAGTGCTGCACAATAACCCACTATCCAGAGAGCTTCCACAAGGTGTGCCTTGTGATTTGAGTGACATGATGAACCAACCAAAAAAAATCAGACCAGTCTGGAGTGGGAGTGGTACTGTACTGTACTGTACTGTACAAGCCCTCCTCCCTGGCCCGTCTGTGTGTTAGGCTGTGCAAGAGTGACACTTGGTGGTGAACAAACCTATCCCTATATATAGATAGGGTAAACCCTGGCGCTGTAGGTAGAGCAGCCGTCGGTTCAATTCTTGACTCCTCCAGGTTGTTTTAATTGACACTGAACCTCCAACTGCTCCTCTGTGTGCTCATTAAATTTTGAGCAAGGCACTGTTGCTTCAATGCAGAGAAGTCTGCGTGTGTGTGTGTGTGTGTGTGTGTGTGTGTGTGTGTGTGTGTGTGTGTGTGCCATCGGCAACAACAACACTGGACTGGACTCAAACTCCAGGGGAAACTGGCTTGTCTTCCCCATGCTGACCACTCTGTTTCCCATTCATTTATAAGGAACACTGCTCTCAATGAGGACATTATCACCTTTACAGTAAAAGCCAGGCTACAGATCCTTCCCACCAAACTCAACCTTTCCCTCTGGTTTCCCTCCACCCATGCACCTCATTGCTTGCATCACACCACAGGGCTTGTTACAGAAACCATGTCACACATTCTGAATGGCTGTTTTGCCTATAAAGGGCTTTACATAGCACGCCACGACAGAATAGTTGATCTCATAACTAAGGACATATCTAAACATTTTGCACTGTCTGTGAAAATGTACAAACATTCCTGTGTCAAACCTTCCATGTTTCAACTCTGTACTGAAAATACTGACATCTTTGCACATCTCTCTGCTAACACACCAGATGTTGTTGTGGTCAATGAAGAGAACAAATCAGTTTTCATTCTTGAAATGGCCTGCACCTTTGACTCTAGCTTAGAGGAAGCCTTTATGACTAAGGTCATTAAGTACCAGCCGCTCCTCCAGACCATCATTGAACTAGGCTATAGGTGCAATCTATATGTGTTTATCTTCGGCAGCCTAGGACATGTACACAGTTTGGTCGTAAGAGGCTTCCAACAACTTGGGATGCCAAAAAAAGCAGCCAAACGGCTTGCGAAATTCTGTGCAATATCTTCCACTATCGGTAGCCGCCAAATATGGCGAAGACGCTGTTACCTGTACCCCTGAAGGGTGTGTGGGTATTTGTTCGGGATTTGCTGACTGCATTCTGTACGGCACCTTGTAAATATTTGTGTCCTTGTATTTGTATCTCTTATGTGGACATAAATAAATGATTAAAATGTGTGTGTGTGTGTGTGT
This sequence comes from Protomyctophum bolini, assembly GCF_963924005.1. Classification (NCBI taxonomy): domain Eukaryota; kingdom Metazoa; phylum Chordata; class Actinopteri; order Myctophiformes; family Myctophidae; genus Protomyctophum; species Protomyctophum bolini. Next base: position 26,191,010 of record NC_137878.1, read on the forward strand.
GTGTGTGTGTGTGTGTGTGTGTGTGTGTCTCACCATAGGCGAGGCAACCTGTTCCATGCACCGTAGGATGAGAGCTTGGCTGTTTTCCCTGACCTGGTCCTTACTGTCACCCAGCCTGTCTATCAGAGCTGGCAGAACTGAAGGGGGGACAGAAAGAGAGAGGGAGAAAGAAAGATAAAGAGAGGGAGGGCAGAGATGGGGGGTGGGGGGGTAGAAAGAGAGAGGGAGAGAGAGGGAGAGACAAAAAGGTTAATATTTCACATCAATATTTAAAATGTAGGCATTTATCAGAGTCAATCAGATGCTCTTATCGAGAGCGACTTACAATAATAAGCATGGTAAACAGTAACACAGGATGTGCCCACTGGCGGGCCCCACCTTCACTTAATGCAGCCCCACTTAATGCAGGTTAATACCTCACCCTGTCCAATGTATTTGTATTTAGTTTATAAAGTTAACATAACTAAAAAGGTTACTTTTAATTGAAAAAGATAATTCACAATTTCAGTTCAAATAATAACACAAATAGCTGATCTACAAGCTCAAAACGCGTTGCAGTGGGACACGTAATATGCAATGACAGTAATATGCAATGCAATGCAGTGAACTACAGGATCACAAGGACCTAGAGAAATCTAATTAGACCAGTGGTTGGTGGTTTGTCTATTAAATCAGCAGGAGTCAAGTGAAGTAGTATAAACAAAACAAATGCTGCCCCCTAGTGGAACAAAAAGGGGAGGGGGAAAAAACTGCATGATGTCAACATTGGCAGCCATGAGGAATGTGGAAGGAGGATTTGTGCTTATCAGCTGTGTGTGAGTGAGTGAGTGTGTGAGAGCGAGAGAGCGAGAGAGAGCGAGAGAGAGCGAGAGGGGAAATTAATCCTTGAAAAGGTGAAGAGAGAGAGAGAGAGAGAGAGAGAGAGCGAGATGGGAAATTAATCCTTGAAAAGGTGAACAGAGTGAAGACAGTTTTGTCAGGCTTGATATTCCACAATGTTTACTTTTGGGACTGAGCCAAGTTAGTAACCTTGGAGTTTAAAGGATAAAAACCACTTAGTTTCACCATGACCTCCCTATTGTATAGGCAGGACGAGGTTAAACGAGACAGGAAGTTTAACGGACGACCTGAAATATCTTTCTGGAATCTTAAAAAGCTCGTATATACACTCGCACAAAGTCTACGAGAGGCAGAAGTTTCAAGATCCCCCCATTCTCAAGTGTCTCCCGAGTGCCTTACATCCTGTGGGAGAACAGATTTAGACTTAAACACTGCCAGGCCATGTGCTCTGGATTGTTAACAGTCTGACGCAGTACAGTATAAGTTGCTGTGCTTTTCAATGTGCGGTGGTGACTCGTTGAGTCAGCAAAATAAAATAAAATGCCACGAGCGTGTTTCAGTACTGATGCCGACGCACACAACATCAGATGACAATGTTGCTGCGTCCGGATTCTAATGTGTGAGGAAAACGTCCTCTAAAACCAGTGGCTCGCTCTTTAATAACCTTTCAGTAGAGAGTCGTGACCCCCCAAAATAATCACATTTGAACTGGGGAGTGGGGACCCCCCTCACCCTGACAAGCACTTGGAATAGTAGGAGTTGAGGCATTTGCAGTCCTATTTGACAATTTGGCCAATATTTGACAATTTTTCATAACTGCAGTATAGTTTGTTTATTACCTTTGAATCAGTAATGGTCAAAAGTAGTCAATGTGCATATACTGCATCCTGGGGGTGCCGAGTGCCGACCCACAATTTGAGAACCATACATAAACTGAAATGTACACGGCGCTCAAGCAAGCGCACACACTCGTTCAGATGAAATGGGAGATGACATCACTCTCGCACAGGATGAAATGGTAGATGACATCACTCTCGAACATGATGAAATGGGAGATGACATCACTCACCCACTTATGTTTTGGGATAGGAATGTGTGTGTGGGTGTGCATGTAAAAAAAAAAAAAGAAGTTACCACAACAGCTGGTTGCCTAGGAAACAAGGACAATGCCCGCAAACACAAATGTGACAAGGGGGGCATTGTCACAGAGAGAGAGACAATGTTACGTCATCTGCTGAAGTTAGCATCAAACGTGCACACACGTGGGCGCGCGCACACACACACACACACACACACACACACACACACAGGGTGTTCCACCAGACCACCACTAGTGTATACAATGTCCAGCTGGGTCAAAAAAGTAGCTTGCCAGATGTTGTGTGCGTGTACAGTATGTTTTCATGCCTGCCGTCTACTCTCAACATTTCCATGCTTGAGGAGCTTTCTCCAGATTATTACTTATTACTTAGGATAAGACTTTGAAAATAAGGAGCTTAACAGAATTTTGTTTTTAAAGAAAGAAGGCCGACTGTCAACAATACACAGATGTATCAAATGTGATGTTTATTGACACATAATGATCTCATATCCCCATGTAGTATCCATTATTCTGTTATAATATATAGATAGATGATCGGAATCACCTATTAACCCATCAAAACCAGGAAAGCATCTGTGCCGATTTAGACTAGTCGTGTTGGCTATTCAAAAATAGCTATTCTTGAACATGTATGGAAATAATTTTGAAGGTTTTAACACAAAACTTCTCTTCTGGTGGTCCCTGGCACAAAACATTGCATTACAAACTCCTAAAACGCCTCAATGGAACACATAAGATAACTTGTGTAGAACAGATTTGATTTCATTTTATTTTAGGCGGGGGGGATTCACTTTTTTGCTATTCGTAAGAAATGCTCAGACGTAGTTAGAGATGCAGAGCTTCTTACAGACACCAAGAATGCCACGTAGGTATCAGAAAAGAGACTCGTCATCTAGTGAAAAAAGTTTGTAATAAAAAAAGGTTTTAGGCAGGATATGTTCTTCTGCATTGCCATCTGCCTCTGGCAGGCAGCTGGCACTTGTGGAACACCCTGAACTTGGCTCATCTATTCCGTCAAACTTCCTTCGGTTCCTTTGTTGGATATTTTCAGTATGAGAGCCCGATGCCTCTGGCCTGGCCAATGGCTGCACTCCTCCTTTTGACTGATGTGTGTGAATGAAACGCCTGGGGCCAATGAGAGGTCTCGGTTACGTCAAAGCCCTGCCCTTTTATAAGAGATCGTCTCGTTTCACTTCCACCGAATGAGTGCTGCCGGGCAGGACGCGCAAGGTTGTGCGTGCACGCACACACTTTATATCGCCATGGATCAATAGCATTGCTCATTAGTCATTATGACCTCATGCTCTTTGTGTGCGCGTGTGTGTGTGTGTGTGTGTATGTGTGTGTGTGTGTGTGTGTGTGTGTGTGTGTGTGTAGACATGTAAGGAGAGGAGAGCAAGAGAGAAAAAGAAACAGAGAGAGGGACAGCGGGCAGAGGAGAAAAAGTGAAAGACTCCAGAGCTGACAGCCATGACTTTCGAGAGATGTCACACACACACACACACACACTCACACACACACACACACACACACACAGAGTCTGTTACATAGCCTAAATCCATTTTGTGATAATGACGACAACCGGTGATGACACCTGCCACAGGGCGCATACAGTAGGGGGCCAAACACTTGCATAACACTCAAAAACACAAACATACAAAGGTGTCCGAAGCAGCACTATGTGCATGAGGTCATGTGTGTATTAGGCGTGGCTTCAGGGGTGCGTAATGGGGTGACTTACAGCACTGCCACCACACAGACCATTTACACCCTAATGGGGTGACCTACAGCACTGCCACCACACTGACCATTTACACCCTAAATATAGAGAGACTAAGAGATAAAGAATAGCCCAGAGAGAGAGGAGGGGGGAGAGAGAGAGACCAGCCCATGCTGCTGCTGATTTGTCTTAGAGGAAGGACAAAGTTGAAGTGAGACTAGAGAGTTGTGGGGGCACGGAAGTCACAACGCAATGAATGGACTAGTGTACAACCACACACACACACACACACCCTAAACCCAGTTGTACTGTATGTGTGTGTGTGTGTGTGTGTGTGTGTGTGTGTGTGTGTGTGTGTGTGTGTGTGTGTGTGTGTGTGTGTCTGACTGTGTCATCTCTCTAAAGTCATGGCTGTCAGCTCTGGAATCTCTCTCTTTTTCGCCTCTGCCATCTGTCCCTCTGTCTGTTTCGCTCTTTCTCTGCTCTCCTTGTTACTTGTCTGTATGTGCACCCACACACACACACACACACACACACACACACACACACACAGCTTAGACCAACAATGCAGAAGGCACGGCTCAAGAGTAGTTACGTCAAAAGTACAAATACCTCCAGACTCTGAACAACGGAACACATTGTGAAGAAAGCTTCTAAAGTGTGCCGCACTGCCGCTCACTCAGCACTGTGTGTTCACTCTGGAACTCTAGTTAAAAGCTAAATGCATGGCCTGGAACTACACAGTAAAACATACCTAGTGTCAGTTAAACTCTCATCCATGATGTCACCAGGGTGGACATTATAGACTTTACTTTTCCTGTCAATCTACCATGTGGATTTTACCTGTGAAAATCAACCTTGGACAATGTGGTTGAATTGGCTTCTAACGATTCACTCAACTCACGATGCGATTTGGAAAACAGTACAAAGATGTTATGTTGCTATTGTATATCATGTATGTACAGGATCCGCTCAACTAATGCGACGGCGCATTCGTTCTGACAACGTGGCTTGGCGTGCGGTTAGGATTAGGGACAGGGTTAGTAATGGGGCACGTCGGAACAACGTGTTGTCGGAATAACGAGCGGTCGGAGTAATGCCGCTGACCCATGATACTGTACATAACAAGAATCCAGAAGGTGGGTTCCCGTCTTGAAGGGTAAAGCTCAAACCACACCAAAGGGTCGGGTTGGAGAACACACTGATGCAACTCATTGAGTTGCATTGGTGTGGTCCTTAAAAAACGTTTTGTCCCAAGTTGGGACAAAACGTTTTTTTAAGGTAGACCAGCAGCACTGTTTATATACCATAGGATAGGTCAAGTAATGTGACGCATCACCGCCACAAATAGTCCTACAGCATTATATAAGATGCACTTCTGCATACCTCAGGTACAATTACTTGGATTCATGAACATTACATGAGACGTGCAGTGTCTGTAAGCGAGAGACGAGAGAGGGAGAGAGAAAAGCAGAGAGACCACTGCAGGTCGCTCACGTAAAGGTTTACAGACAGAACTGTTTTTATCTTTTGACTGACAAAACATTTAGACTGAGGTTTAATAGGTAGGTCTATCGGGTTGGAATGATTTCAAACACTCATCTCAACTCATCAGTCATTTAGTTTTGGAATCGCAATGGAAAGCATTCTCACTACAAGGAAATGCCGGCTCAGCATAGCATGAAACAAACACCTCACCATTCAAAAACGTTCCCTCATCATGGAACCTATTATCTTAAACATATTAAACAAATTCCAAGTTAACTGACGATAGATTGATGAGCCAAACATAATATATGATGAATTTAAAGGTTCAACTTCCAGCCGCCATGAGTTAACATTATTGCTGACATGATCACACTGAGCCTCACTGATTCCGTCTATTATGATAAACTTTTCATTTCATATCACCCCATATGCACTCGTAGGCCTAGAACTTAGGTCACCAGAACAGCACAAACAGGAGAAAAAAGTTAAATAAATAAATAAAAAAGGTTTACTGCGGTAATGACCCTGATGCGTTACATACCGGCGGTATGGCGATATTGCCCTAGTCCCAACCCGACCCTTTGTTGTGGTTTGGGCATAAAAAAACCCAAACAGGGTTCCCCTTTTCCAGACAAATGAAACGAAAATTCTTACTTTATTATTTCTCTTACACAAATCCAGTATTTTCTCTTTTAATTTTCTTCTCATATCAATGAATTAATTAGCAAATTCATCATTCATCAATTATCTTACAAAGATCCTGTATTTTCGTCTCTTATTTTTTTACGTGCCCTCTGCTGTTTGCATCATGATTCAAGTTGCGATTTAATCGTGATTTAAATTGTCACCGGTTTGACTCGATTTTAATCGATTATGATGATATTGTTACATGACTGTGATGTAACCTAACAAATATACCTAACATTGATACTCTGCTGATGCTATAACTCATGTACAATGCTATGCAGTGACACAAGTATGTAACTGACAGCGTATTAAAACCAACTGGACCCTTACAGGTCTGTAACTGAGAGTGTGTCGAAACCAAATGGACCCTTAAGGCTCTGATGCTCGTTTCCGCTTGTTCACATCACCCGTTTCAATTAAAACCCGATTTTGTGCTAATAGAGGTGAAAACAAACATACCTGTACGTCGTCCACTGCCATGAAAGTCAGAAATATAAAGCGGAGCGTCAACGCTCCCAAATTGAACTGAGCTCTGAAAGACGCTCCGACAGGTTTTGACGCACTCACTGCACCGGATGCCTCCGCTGTGGCTACAGCCAATGTAAACAATGGGTCGGACGCAAGGAGCGGATGACACCGTCAGCCTTTACGGGTCCATTTAGTTCAATCTTTACACTCTTCAGGGTTCAATTCACACAGAGGATTTGACAGTGTTGATAGGGGCGCTGTGAGGCACTGTGAGCTTGTAGATAGTCTATTTTCACAATATTTATCTGTGGAACCGAGTTAAACTATATGTAATGCATCAACTCCTACAATTCCAAGTGCTTGTCAGGGTGGGGATCCCAGTACAACCATGATTGGGGGGTCGCTGCCTGAAAATGATTAGAATCACTGCTATAGAGAATAATTTATTCTCTGATATAGAGGTGTGTGTGTTGCGTCATTAAACCAGTTTAGACAAGAGTAGCAACAAGCAGACTCGTCCAAACTGTGACGAGTATAACGCTGATCACTGCATTTTGAAGGTAGGCTAGAAACCAGGTTTCTCCGTGTTAATAAAGGCTGGATGATTATGCCAGGTCTCACCTGTGCCCAGGTGTCCCTTGAAGCGTTCCCCTAAGCGGTCGACGAACGCCCCGCAGATGTCTATTCCCACAAGAACCACCTGCAGGAGACACGACAGAAAGAAGGAGAAAGAGAGACATGGTTAATGTGGGGTCAACATCAGACAGTTTGGCTGTTTCACGTTAAATAATACCAATAGTGGGTCAGTGTCTTCTTCCACCGTGATGCTGGTGGTAGGAGGTGTGGCAGGAAGACGGTACAGTTCAGCAGAACAGTGTTAACGCTATATCAGATTTTGAAATGCTTTTTTTTGTAAATGAATGCCCTGCTTGACTACAGCGTCACACAACAAAAGCATAAAAAGTAGCAGATGTACAAGCTCGAAACGTGCCGCAAAGCGACGCGTTTCTTTTGAGCTTTAAGCATGAGCTTTAAGGCTTTTGCCGCTTTTGAATTTGAATCGTGAAAAGTAACAGTTTTGTATCTTTTGGGGGTTTCCACCCGACAGAGACGATACATTACCGTGTTGACCGGGTCAGGCTGGGTTCTGTACCTGATCCTCAACACCTCAACACCAAACCTCTTTGACTAGAATAGCAGACCCGCATGTGATTTTAGATCTACTAATGACATGTGCAGAATAGGAAGGCTACTAGGCTAGGGTCCGTGTGATTTAAACCCACAGTCCGAAACGTATAGATCCATAAACGGTAAATTGAGCATTTCTATATCCATAGTCTTCCTCCAGAGTGCTAGTTGACGATGTGCATTTCATTCACCCACTCACACAAACGCACATTGACACACCACAAACAATGGAGGCTGGAGTTCAACCATGCAACGCACCAACCCCTGCTCATCAGGAGAGGTTAGGGCCTAGGCCGGGGTACAGTGCCTTGCTCAAGGACACTTCCACGGATCATAAGCACCCTTATACTTCCATGTTAACAGCCAGCTACTACACCCTCGAGTCCAATGACACACGTGTTGCTATTGATACCATAACAAGCCTTGGGGAGGTTTCCCTCCCCAAGGCTTTGATCACATTATAGAAATGTCACAGTCGTTTATTTTTTACTAGCTGGCTGTAGCAGTTAATGTGTGTATGGTACAATGTTGGGCCTGTGGGGATGATGAGGTTATGAATCCGATACGCGGTCGGCAATGTGTCTGTGAGTGTGTACGTCATGTTGCTGAATGCTTTGTAGACGTGCTTTGTGCCATCATCATTCATGAGTGACAACACCTTCTCTCATCTTCCCCTCCTACCACTGCTACCGTTGCACTTAAAAATATTTTCACGGGGGGAAAAATAGAATAAGTTCGCCGAGTTCACTCGTTTAAGTGGGTGCCAGCCAGCATGCAGCCAGAGAAATGGGTTCCTTTCCAAGTCCACTGGGGATTAGATCATGTCACTCTTTAAATGGGTTCCTTTCCAAGTCCACTGGGGATTAGATCATGTCACTCTTTCATGCTCTCATGCATCTTAATCACTTATACTCGTGTGAAACAGACTTGAGTTGCAGCTGTACTTTATCATCTTGAATAACATTACGCAAAATCAATCTTTTTGCCCAAAATAGCCCAACAAGCTCGCTTGTACATATTAGAATAAACTAAATAACTTTCATTGTCTCATTGTGTATTCTGTTATGGCTATTTTAGATTGCCAAATATAATGTATTATTCTATATTTGTCAATCTACAGTCAATACTAGAGGCACCTTTCACAGCATCAATGTACTCATTCTGACTCCAACTGCAGTTGTCAATCTGACAGCTGACCTGACTTCTCCATGCTTACCATCACTATGGCAGCGAATGTGTAACTATTTGTGTGTCGCCCTTATCTTTAGCGAAGATCCTTCCTTATATGACCATAGAGTCTCTGTTATAGTGGGCAATAAGAACTGTCTGGGATTGGGGTTGGGGAGGCTTGCGCCCGGAGGGGCTGCCGGAATAGGCGAGGCGGCCTGTTCCTTACTCTCTGTGTGCTGTTACTCTGCTGAATATTATTAATAAATTCTCGACACATCTTTGGAAGATTATTTAATCTACAACAATTCTTGCCATATATTATACACAAGTCCAATATGTCAAGTCAACAATGTTTTTGAGTTGTACTACCCGACCTGCGGTCAACGGGTCCTCCCAACAATGACTAAGTAGGCCTCAGCCAAGCTGCACCTAGAGAAAGCACTTCCTCCATTCACTTAATAAAACACTATTCATCAAGACACCATTGTTGGATTGTTTTCTTTCCGCCTGGCCTTAATGTATTTCCAGTGAGACGAGAGTAGGGAAGTGAAACGGGGCATGTGACATTTGTGCTTGTATTGTACAGTATCATCGTCATGGACTCCCTCCCTGTCCCTCAACTCATCCCCATCCAACTGACCATGGACCTGTGGGGACTTGGGACTGGACTAGTGTTCGGGCTCCTTTAGGATTTTAACGATTCCGGTTCTGTAATCATTCCCTCTTAACGGTCCGATTCATTTACGGTTCCCTTTAACGATTCCTATAGGGGGTTCAAAATGGACCCTTGCAGGTCTGATCAGACCTCAGGTCCATCATCATCAAATGATAAAAGACAAGATATTAAAAAGGGTATCTTTGAAAAACAAAGAAAAGGTCCCACATCATTCAGACAAGACAAACCATTGTCTGTCCTGATGAAGGTCTAATCGACCGAAACGTCGACCTAATAAAGAGCAACATTTTGGCAAGTGTCCGACGGTGTGCGGGACCTTTTTTATGTTTTTCCTAAGATACCCTTTTTAATATATGCTATGTTGCCATATGCACCTGTCACTAGCCTTCTGAGGTGTGCATCAGCCTTTTGCTGACGGGATATAACAGGATGTTCTGCGCCGATGAACCGTGTCCACGGTCAAGTCTGTTTCATTTATAGGGTACCAAATCATAGCATAGTTGTCTCATGACAGTTTTCATATAGAGCAGGTCAACAGACTCAACACCATACTCTTACAGAGACCCAACAATTCCCGCCAGCACTTGGCAACAGCTGAAAGGAAAAACTCCCCTTCAACGGGAAGACACCCGGCTTGAACAGACCCCAGGCTCTAGGTGGGCGGCCAGCCATCTGCCTTACCCAGTTGGAGAGAGATAGAGAGAGAGAGAGAGAGAGAGAGAGAGAGAGAGAGAGAGAAGCTAGCTATAATTTATGAAGTACATTTCAATTAAATAAAGAAAATCGAAAGAGATCCACAAGGGAACGGCTGTGGCCATGCTGTGACGTCAGTCATCTATGACTGTATGACACACCTATGAAGTATGACTCCATATTTAGGCCAGGTTTTAGGGCCGCTCAGAGCGCCTGTTGGCTTCCAGTAGAACATGTACTTTCGTTGCTGTCGAGGCAGAAACCTTTTATGTCCGTATTTTAACTTTTTTGTGTTTTTTCCGTAAATTAACGCCCTACTTGATCATTCACAAAAGCATCGAAGGTAGCAGATCCACAAGCTCAAAACGTGGTGCAAAGCGACACGTGTTGAGCTTGTCCATCTGCTACTTTTTTATTTGAATCCTGAAAAGTTAATGTTTTGGACATATGAGGTTTTTCAACCCAACAGAGAGTCAATTATTTCAAAATGTACAACAAAGGAAGAATAGTGCAGCTGCACCAGAGACACATACTGTACAGAGTACAGACACACTACAGTAGAGGGCTAGACTTCTGCTCTGCAAAAAGACAAAATAACGCAATCTAATATTTTATTTATTTTAGCTGCCTCTCCACCCTACTCGCATCCTGCTGTTCACAGGGTGCAGAGAGTACCGCAGAGAGGCAGCACAAAACCACCAGCTATTTCCATCGCTCGAAAAAAAGCCTTTAGTCGGATTTCAGTAAATAAAGACATCAAGCATAAGGGTACAGTGTTGCATTTGTATCAAAACGATTGTATTGTTTTTTTATTGTAATGTGTTTTTGTTGTGATATGGATCTCCCTTGGGTCTGAAATATAGAATTGATTGAAGATTGAATATGCGTTTTGGTCCAAAAGTACGGTGATGTCACCTCTAATGTCACATCACCTCGCAAATGTACAGGTCGACAGTCCTATGTCGTGACTAAGTCACTAACATCACTAACAAACTGTGTGTGTATGTGTGTGTGTGTGTGTGTGTGTGTGTGCGCGCGTGCGCACGTGCGTGCGTGCCTGCAGAAGGGAGTTTTTCCACAGCGTGGTTGATTAGTATCAGATCCCATGCAGCTCCTGGAATGCTTATGTTGGCAGCACGGCTCGCCGGCGGTTCACAGAAAGAAAATCCCTGAAAACATCATTCCCTCTGCTCTGTCCCCTACAGACTACACAGCAAAGCCCTCTGCTCTGTCCCCTACAGACTACACAGCAAAGCCTCTTCCCTATTTTAGTCATGAGAGAGAGGAGGAGAGACGAGCCAGGTAACCACAGACAGAGAGAAGAGAGACGGTGAAGAGAAGAAAGACCGAGACGGAGGCCAAGAAGAGAAAAGGCAGGAGGAGGCCGGGGGGACGAACTGGAGAAAGAGTCATCCTGGATTAGAAACATGAGCTCCGGGTCGATATGATGATGACTCCACCATACTGACCTCATTTATGATGAGAGAGAGAGAAAGAGAGGCAGCAGGAGGGGAACAGGGCGAGGGGAAAAAGAGGCGAGGTACGCAGGATGAGGAGACGGATGGAGGAGAGAGGACAGAGATGGCAAGAGGACAAGAAGGGAGGAGGACAGAAGTGTGGAGCGAGAGAGAGAGATTGAAGGGAAACATCAAACATTGTGCTCATGACCATATGTTCAGAGAGAGAGAGAGAGGTGCTTAGAGTAGTTCACCCAAAACATTACTTATTTTCTATCAATTACACACCCCATGAAGCCTTCTGAATTCACTGCGTTTCCCGAGCCAATCATTTGATGGCCGGGAGGCTCGGTCTGGGTGAACCTTTTTAATGTACGGCTGTGTCGGACTCTGAACATATCTTTTCTCGCACTGTAAGCTTGTAGATCAGCTATTTTCAGCATGTGACAGCGGCATACGATAAAGTATATGAATAAGGCTAGAGGGAAAGACACAAGAAGCTGTGGATGTTGTTGTCGTCTGGCGAGAATAAGCAAAGAGAGGCGGTTCTGTTCCGCGGTCGAACCCACCGACTTATTAGGAATGAGCGCAGACAGACAAATGTAAATAATAAATATAGAGCTGCTGGACGACGAAACATTAATTTCTACCATGATTCATTCGTCCAAAAATATCCACACACAGATGGGGAAATGTGGGCATGTATTTACTACAGTACTGTGTCAGAGAGGGGGAAATTATTCACCCGAAAGACCATCTGCGCTCTACCTCGGCTCGCCGTTGCTTTTCCTTAACCTTTTGTGCAGGCGTCCGATTTCAGAAAATTAAGATAATAAAAACAAAATGTCACAAATACAGACAGGTACAGAATATAACTATAACTGCAGATAAAGTTTAAGGCACTGAGACACGGTCCACACACACAGTCTTACAGCCCCATGCACGCACACACACACACACACACACACACACACACACACAAACATATACATATCATCAGTGGCTCAGTTGGAGTGTGTGTGTCACACTGTGATTCAGCGCCAGTGACCTTGCCGACCTTGGTGTGAGTCTGTGATTGAGTGTTGGGTTGCTGGCCAGGCAGCAGCAGCAACCCAACGCACAAAAGACTGAGTGTAAATTTAACAGAATGTAAAAAAGGGCCCCTCACCATTTCGCAGTGTATACACTGCAGACACACGTGCAGGCACACGCACACATGCGCGCACACACACACACACACACACACACACACACACACACACACACCTGTGCATTGTAACCTGGTGCTGTGCTGAGCTTCACCTAAAGAAACCCAAGTGGATTTTTTTTCACCGTACCCTCAATGAATAAGGGCTTTGAGAGGAACTTAAGCACTGTGTGTGCATGAGGGGCTTAGCGGCATTTTAATGCGCATACCGTGTACCGGCACCCCCTGGCTTTCTGGAGGGGCTTAAGGAGCTCATGAGTTTAAAAGACGAACGCTGAATTCAAGACGACAACAAACAAAAAAACTACGTGAGAGACCATGAAAAGCAAACAGAAGCCTTACTTACAGAGGCCATGAAAGGGGAGATTGCTTAATTGGTTAATTATGTTTGCCCAGCAATTCAGAAAACAAATATCTTTTCATGATGTGGAACAAAGACAGGCATTCACACATGTTGGTGAACTACATTAACATGATCCGTTTGTCATTTAAACCCCTCCAACAGCAACGCAAAGTCCAACAGATTTACCAAGTCATGATGTCATAACCATGGTATTTATGTAGCTCGTTTCAACGATGTAGACAAACTGATTCACTAAAGGATGACAAAAGGTATGTACAAAAGTAGCATATACAAATGACAGTAACCCCTAGTCCATCAGCAACACATCATGGATAAGATACAACACCAAACTAGGGTTGGGATCATCCGGAACCGGAGGATTCGGAGGAACCAGAATGGGTTACATCACATTTTTAGAACCGATTCAGTGTCACACAACCGTCAGCTGGTATGTGGACTTCATATCTATTCTGTTATAAGAATTACAATACGGTCATTTGTTCCAGAAACGAGTAAGACCTTAAATCAGCAAAAACATCAGGCTGATGGCCGGCCAATAACAGTAGGGGTTTCATTGGGGTGGTCATCTGCTGGGTGTGTGCATATTTTGGGGTACAGTCAGAGCTCACAGGAGCAGTCAGCAAAGCAGGGCGGCAACTGAGGTCGGTCAAGTTCAAGCCCATTGGCGATTCGGCGCACGATTGAGTTTTCATGTGTGAAAAGGGGGTGGGGTGGAACAAGTTCAGCAGCTGCATTTTTACAACATCTGGTTGTTGTTCATCATGACAGCCATAGTAATACACAGATATGAAAACTATACTAAGTGCATGTAGGGCAGGCTTATATCCAACTTCTGCACTTTACCGTCCGTGAGAGTGTTTGCTTGTGGATGATAAACGGGCAACAACATGTAATGTTTTAAATTCAGTACTGGTTCATATTCCCTGAAGATTGCCAGTGTGACACAGTCATAGATTAGGTTGACAGTCGGCCATAATCACAGACGGATATTCAATATGAAGTTGTTTTCTCCGCACATTCTTTCGGAGATAAAGTAGGCATAGATTATTTTGTAGATAATCACTCCTAATAGGCTATGCTATGTTTAAATCAAATGCACTGTCTGTAGTAGGCTGATAGTCTCAGCATGAGTGTTAGCCTATAACCTTATTTAAACCCATTACCAAAAGCATCACGAAGAAATACCTTCAAAGTTCACCAGAGAACCACCAAAAGAACAGACACACTTATATGGTAAATGGTGCATTTCTATAGTGCCTTTATCCAAGGCGCTTTACATAAATGGTGCATTATATTCACCCATTGATACACCGATGACGGCGGAAACCATGCAAGGCACCAACCAGCACATCGGGAGCAATTGGAGGTTCAGAGTCTTGCTCAAGGACACTTCGACACCAACTCTGGGGGAGCCCGGGTTCGAACTGGGAACCTTGCAGTTGCCATCCGGCCACTCTACCCCTGAGCCACCACCACCCCCGCCCCAATTTATAGTTTTATACCGGTGCTTTATTGTGTACTGGTGTTGCACACCACAACAGCTCACGCAACACATAACAGCAAACAGCGCAACACATTGTGAGCTTGTAGATCTGCTGCACTGTGCACCGGTGCATAAAGACATAACTCAGGCTTCATGAGATGCATAAAGCTGTGTCATACACCCTCCTCTCCACCTGCTGTGATGAGCTGGACTAGTTCCTTAGGATGGGTCACCTCTCTCCCACAGCGCTCCACCAGCCAGGTGGCTTGTATTTATTATCATAATGCATACATTTCTTGTGTCCATCTATGTAAATCGTGCCATCTGTGTTTTGTTTTGTTTTTTAATGCCAACAGTTGGTTTGCATTTATTAAATGAGCTCCAGTCGACAGACGCTAAGTTTTATTTATTGCCTTGAAATATTGTGTTTGTTTGAGTTGGCTCGAGTTGGCTTTGTGCGAGGCTTAAAAGGTCTTTGAGGAAAATGAACGTGGAATAATTTCCTGGGCCCTGGTTGGGGCGGCCTGGCCTGCGACACTCTATAGGACAGGGGTTGACACCAAGGTCTCAGAGGAACTTGCCGATTGGGCAAGTAAGGGACTACAGGTCATGTTTTACTTGTCCAAATGTCATGCCCACCTGCCCGAAAAGTAAAGTTTCCATTATAAAATGATAGGAAAAATGTAGAACAAATGAATTAACTGCCGAGTGTTGACAGAAACATCACACTTGTGTGAAGTGAGGGGCGCTCTTATCATCACATTCCATGATCAGCCAATCAAATCATCACAAAAGTCATTCCGGACAATCACTTTTAGTGTCTTCACTTTTCTCACTCACTCTTCTCTTCATGTGTACTTTGCTCAGCTAATCAAATCATCGCTATGGGGTGATCAGCCAATCACAAGCCAATGTTTGTGTTCACACACAAAAACCAGTATGACTGCAACAGCTAGTTGCAAAAAAGGTAACATTGTTCTTCAAATTCATTGAAGACGGAATGCCCATGCTTGTCGGGAAACCTGAAAGAAAATTAAACTTTCCCCGAACCTTTTATTTACTTGCCAGTTGCCACAGGCAGTTGGGCAACCGTTAAGTGTCAATACCTGAGGTATTTTGGCCCATAGCGACTAAATGTAGCCAGTTTAGTTTTTATTCTACAGTAAAAAAGTATTGGCAGACCAGTACCTGGTGATCTGAGATTTGTGATTGTTCCTACAGGACCAATTCAAGTATTCAATTCAAGCATGCCAGACTTTTAAACAGCCTCGACAGCTGCCAATGGCAGCTAAATATGAAAACGAGACCTGTTCTACAAAACACTGACGTTGCTGATGACAGTTTAAGTTATCCAGCCGATTTCAGCAACATCCAGCAGATTGAATTCGGTAGACAGGGTCACAAATATTTGGAACAACATTTAGTCAAGGACACCCTGGTATTAAATTACTGGCCGAGATCAATAACCAAGTGCCCCCAACTATCTGCAGATCTGTCAATAAGTAGATAGTGCCAATACATCGGTACAAGCCTAGCCTCTACAAAGAAAACACATAATCCTTGACATGAGGGCTTTTGGATCCTGCTGGATCTTAGAGATAATACACTTCTAATGAGTTGACAACTAGCCCAAATGCTTATCGTCTCTGTGCCGTACAATCTGCACACGCTACTGTAACAGACGGTGATGGAGAGCCTCATCCTCCTTCGGGAGACGTGAGACAGACCGGATGCCAGTGGGAGGAGGCTGGGACTTGGCCACCGACTGACTCTCGCAGTAGATACCATCCTGAAGCGCTCCAGTCACAGTGCACAGTCATCTGGCCCTGCCTGTTCTTGACAGAGCAGTAAAAGCAGCAGCCTGCAATATTAATGTCTGCTGCGCTGTGTGTGTGTGTGTGTGTGTGTGTGTGTGTGTGTGATGTGTGAGATTATGCATAGAGTGCACCGTGAAGGTGAGAGGGCTGCAGTGAGAGTGAACGCTGGAAGAAAGACAGGAATACACAGGGGAGTAGTTTTAAGAGGATGACAGACTCCCCAGACAGAAGGATCAGAGGCAGATGAGGGAAGGCTCGGAACAGAAAGGAAAGGAGAAGGCACTACATCGATATTTCCGCCAAAGCAGAACTGCAGTGTGATACTCCTCCAGACACTAGCATTTTGTGAGTCACTATTTGAGCATATTTGAGCTTTCCACTCCCCTCTGGAGTCTGGCTGTGCCCAATCTGTCGCCCTACAGCCCTCCACTCTCTCTGAATCTAGAATTCTGCATCCCACCCCCGTTCCTCTTCTCTCTCCATCCCCCGGGCCCCAGATGCTGACTCAGCATATTCTTCAGACTCCCTCCCGCTCAGCTATAAGACTTCCTTTATCACCACAGATAGAAGTTTATGAAAGAAGGGTTATACATACTGGCCCCAGAGCTGTACTAACTAAGCACCCGATATGTCTGTCTGACTCAGAGTCCACTGTCTGGCTGACTGACTGTAGTCAAAAAACATTGTCCTTGGCTTTATGACGTGACGTCCGTCTGTTGTGTTAATGCAACAAAGCAATTTTTTTGCAGGAATCTCACACCTGCCAATAAGCTTCAAGGCTTATTGGCAGGTGTGAGATTCCTGCAAAAAAATCTAAGGTGTGATGTAAATGGTGCATAAATATATATATCTCTTTTATCCAAAGCGCTTTACATAGATTGTAATGCACATTCACCCATTCATACACAGAGGAAACCACGCAAGGCACCAACCTGCACATCGGGAGCAATTAGGCGTTCAGCATCTTGCTCAAGGACACCTCGACACTAACTCTGGGGGAGTCCGAGTCTCCGAGATAGAACTGGGAACCTCACGGACCGTCAAGGTTCCCATCGGGCTGTTCTACCGGCCACTCTACCCCATAGCCACTGCCGCACAGCCGTCTGCCAATGGGGAAAGCAACGGCATGAAAGACACACTGGTGGTTCTACATTTCACTTCAGACAGCTGTGGCCTGGTGGTCTCTCAATGAAGCCTACATTATACTTTGTCATAAGACATGTTGCTCGTTAGTAGATCGGCTATTTTTGTTCAAGTGACACCAACTCGTCTTATGACAGATTATAAATGTACCATGACAATGCACAGAAACACCACAACCCAGAGAGAGATTCACTTATAGTAATGAGTGGTTGTTGATTTGCAAGAAGTTCAGCAGCTTATGATAATGGTGTGCACACACAGAACTTCGTCAAACTACTTTTCTTGACCACCGCTTGATTGGTGCCGTCAATCAAATGCTCCATCTGTCATCACAGACCGCCTTCATTATTCTCATCTCTTATTGAAGATGTTTTCATAGTCTTGCTGAGTTGACCACATAACACCAGTAATGTCAAGTCAGTTTAAAAATAATTCCTGCAGTTCAATTGCAGCATGCCTTGGAAAGGAGAGGGAAAAAAACTAAACAAAAACAAACGAGAATCAGAATGTTTAGTCTGAGTCCAGATCAGCAAGATATCTTCTGGCAAGAAAAGGTCAACATTCCATTCCTATGATATGAAACGCAGCCCAGCGCAAAGAAGAAAGCATGAAGAGAAAACAAGAGAGATGGATGATGAAGACAGAGATGGATTGACAGTGAGATGGAGAGAGAGAGAGAAGGAGAGAGGGAGAGAGAGACCACCTCCAAACAATGAGCTTGTCTTGACCCCTCCCCCACAGCCCTGCTCCAGTCTGGGCCTCTGACAATGGCTGGCTTCTCTCAAAACACACGCAGTCAGACGCACGCTCACAACCGTCTGATCCAAAACAAAAACATGCCCCCCCCTCCAAACAATGCACAGAAAACGCCATGCACTTGATTTAGTAACTATGCTGCTAAACTTCAAAACGACTGCTCTTTATCATAAAAGGATTGGATGGATCATGGTGTTCTTTCAAAGGACAAACGTACTGGATCTGTGTGCCGCTTATGGGTGAGAAAGAATGAGAATTCCTCAGGCTGAAACTAAACTTTAGCTTCAGCCTAGTGTAGATCAGGACCGTTTGAATCAGATTAGCAGAATTTTGAGATAAGACTGCCCTTCGTGCTGCTGATGGCAGATGGTTTTGGTCTAAATGAGCAGCCAGGAAGAGTAGAGAAGACTTGTGAGTGACTGGAACAAAATCATATTTCCACTAAAGGAGAAATCTGCTCCTCCCTTCTATTCTGCTCATTCATAACTTGGTAATAATTCATGAACCATGCAGAGCGATGCTGCAGTGTCTGTCCGGCGCACAGAAAAAAGTCATGGGTGCAAATTTAACACCCGTACAGGGTCTACAAATGGACCCTCAAGAGTTACTGATCCATCATGGTTCCTCCCTCTGGTCCATAGCGTTATGGACCAGAGCTAATGGTTCATCTGGATTCTGGCCTGAATGAATTCCTTGAATCCTTCCTGAACTCACCTTGAAGTTGCTGGAGTTCACCCATCCCGTCAGCTCGTCCACGGTCTTGTCCAGCCGCGGTTTGTCGTGCTCCACGTCCGGCGACCGCTGCGGGTCCTGCAGGTAGTCGATGAGGTCCTGGCCGACCTGCAGCCTGCGGGTGACGTCCTTCTGCAGCACTTGCTGGTAAAAATAGTCCATGTTGTCATGGTCCTCCATGGGGGCACAGCTAGGCAGCGGCGGTGCCGTGTAGTGTCGTTGTGGCCCGTAGAGAAGACTGGAAGAGGGTGGCAGAGATCCAGGAGAGAGAGAGAGAGCCCTGCCTGCCGGGGAGGAGGTTCACTCACTGTGGTGGCCCCGTCAGGAACTATAGTGTGTATTCATTAAACACACACACCCCCCTCCAAAAACAAAATAACAGACCCAACATGTATGTGTGTACCGTCACTAAGCAAACACCCTGTGCAATAAATTAGACTGAAATGAACACGACGTGTATGTGTGTGACCATTAAACCCACACTAATAGACTGAACACCTTCTCCCTCCCTCCCTCGTTCAAGCCAAAGGCTTAAACTTTGATTTTCCTCCGTTTTGTTTGCTCAGTAAGTTCCAAAGTGCTTCCCCTTTACCCTCCTATTTAAACACAAGTTCCAGAAAGTTCTCTTGAAATGCTATGGTGGTGGGAGGGGGGGTCGCCCAACAGCTCCCTCGAACAGATCCACATGTAGCAGCACTGATCCGGGAGGGGGGGGTCCGCTGAGCTGGAAAACCCCCGACTAACAACGACCTACAGTCGGCCGAGCGAGGCACTAGGGAGCCGCAGGCATCAGTTAGCAAGTAGCATCAGTTAGCCTCCGCAGGCCGCCTTATTGCTGCTAGTACACTCTGCTAGCGCTAGCGGACTCCACCATGGCACACAAATTAAAGTCTCAGAGTCAAAAGCCCGAGCGGTGGAATGGAAGTCAGTTTAAAAAAAAGGGAGCTTCAAATTTCCGTTAAACTTTTCCCGATAACGAAGCTCCAGGCAGCTCCTCCGGCTCAACGTGGTTCCCACAACAACTCTCTGTCAGCGGGACAATAATAAAGCTACAGCCGTTTTATCTGTGGTCCTCTTGCCGCTACGAAGCTCCGCTCCGCTCCGCCGGTCACTGTGCTGCGGTTACAAACATACAAACATACCCCATAGCCGGGAGGGACACTCACTGCCGCGCGTGTGTGTGTGTGTGTGTGTGTGTGTGCGTGTGTGTGTGTGCGTGCGTGCGTGTGTGCGTGTGTGTGCGTGTGTGTGTGTGTGTGTGTGTGTGTGTGTGTGTGTGTGTCGACTCCCGTGTGAGGCAACCGGCGGTTTGTTTTGGTTTTTATTATTATTATTAATACTACTAATAATAATATTTTCTATTGTTTTTCTTTAGTTTTTTACACACATTCCTCAATTCAGATGTAAATCTAAAAGCTCATTCAATATGCCTATTTCCACAGATTTTCGAGAGAGAAAGTGAATTAAATTACATATTTAGATAGTATCATATAGTATGTTGTTGCATTTATTATCAATTCAAATCAAATGAGCTTTATTGGCATGAGAAAACATAATAATAGCTCACATTTATTATATATAGCGCTTTTCTAAATACCCAAAGCGCATACGTTTACATTGCCAAAACAAGCGTCGAGAATATAATTAAACTGTTGAAAATGTGTATTTACATACTGTACAGTTGGAGGGGGTACATAATTGAGTAAGCACTAAGCAGAGCTATGTCACATACTCACATTGCATCGTTATATATGTAGTATGTACAGGGTAATAGCACCAATCTTTTGCAGTCCTTTTGGGCCAAATAGCAGCATTTTCCCTCAAAACTAAACTCAGCAACAAAATCAACCTACACTACTGTCTGTAAGCCAATCACAGTAATCATTCGGGCATATTCCGTTCAGGCTATGGGATCTGGACCCCTTGCTGTAGGTCTGGAAAGGAGGCGCCAACCAGCGAGGCCGAGGCGAAGGGGTCTTTCGGCACCGCACAGCTGTCCAGAACAGTGCCCGATGGAATATTTAGATTAATAATGATCACACCGTTTCACACTAAATGTGTTTGGTTACTTTGTAAGCGAGGATCTCTAGACCGAATCTAGTCTACCAAATCGTCATATACCACAGGCACAACGAAAACCATATATCACAAAAAGAATCCTACAGTGTGTGGGGGTGTGTGACTGTCAAATAGATGGATCTTTGGTGACCTCCAGCGGGAAGATGTAGACATGACTTGATAAAATGTAACCGGTAAGCCATAGAATTGAATATCACTGCCTGGTGTGGTTGGATCATGTATTGCCATTGGTGTGATAAAAGGACCACTTTTCAACCTATTGATCCTCACTAATAATCATGATAAAATAGCACAATTGTTTTCCTACTCGGTCTGTGTCTCATAGCATCGAATGTCACTGGTGGACGGGTTTCTGAACTGCCCACAGCCCTCCTATGAGACACAGATCGAGTAGAATTTTTATTTTGTATTTTATCATGAACGTTACATTAGTGAGGACCAATTATATGAAGATAGGTTGAAAAGTGGTCCTTTAAGGTTAGGGCAAGGATATGGGGAGAGCGTAGGGACTGAGGTACCATATAGGGGCTAAGCCAAGGAGTAAGGACATACGTGCTCGTGCACGCACTGTGGAGTCTCGTTCTTTGACCGCATTTCCACAGGGCGAGTCAGCACTCTGGACAGAGTTAAGCACCTCGGACAGCGCCAGGTCGTCGGACAGCTCTAGAGGCCAAGGTGTAATTGGGGAGGTAGGTTACGTGCCAAATCTGCCAGTCAATCTGCATATCAATCAGCTTGATATGAGCTCAGTAGGCTGGAAACGCTGAGTTGGTTCTGAACTCATGTGAACAAGCTTCTCCTGCCTGTGACTAGCCTAGTGGTTCCCAAACGGGGGGCGTGTGTGTTTGTGTGTGTGTGTGTGTGTGTGTGTGTGTGTGTGTGAGAGAGAGAGACGCAACTTGGCCTGTTGTAGCTGAACTTGCAGATCTGCCATTTTTGCCATCCAAATCCATTATATGGTTAAATGGGCCCTAAGAGATGCAGAAATTAACTAGAAAAAGTGCCCTTCTGGGCACAGGTCTCCACCAGGAGGATGTGGAGTGATGTTTGGCAAAATGTTTAGGAGTAATTTAAACATGTTTGTTTGGGTTTGTGTGTGTGTGTGTGTGTGTGTGTGTGTGTGTGTGTGTGAGCAACTTGGCCTGTTGTAGCGCCACCATGAGGCTGATTTGAAAACTGTCAAGTGGCATTTTGCTTCCAAGTCCCTCCTTATCTTTCCGTTTGGCGCTTTAATCATAGAAGAGCTCAACTTGGGTGTTTCCAATAAATGGACATCAATGCTTTGATTGTTCTTAAAAATTCTCAAACGAGCCTTCACTTTCCTGCAGGTAGGCCTAATTCTCTGGGGTGTTTTGTAACCAAAGTAGGCCTACGGCACACACAAAGCTGGCAAAATGGTCAAACCCAAATTGTCAAACATTACCTAAGAAATAGCCTTAGGGAAACGTTTTGAAAATAGCCGAGCTGACAACCCTCGCATTGCGAGTTTGTAGTTTGGCTATTTTGACATATTTATCTGAGGAAATGAGTCAAACTAAATGTAATGCCTCAACTCCATATACATGCCTGTCAAGGTTGAGCGCTGGGGATTGTTTTGGGGGGTCGGAGCCTGAAAGGTTTGGGAACCATGCATGGCCATTGTGCAAGGACCTGCTCGGGAGGAAACTTGAGGACAAATTTCATGTAGGCCTACTGTATGTGCAATCGTAAATATTTATAAACATACATACAACACACATTGGCGACACATGTACGGTTATATCACATAATACAAATTCCACACTAGAGAGCCAAGGCACATTTACTATTAGTTACTTTTATTTATCCATTTCTTTATTTATTTCATTTATTTCTTTATTTTCATCAACATAAAACTCCTGTTAAAACAGCTGTCAGAGAGAGAGAGGGCATCAGTATCACACAAGTCACAACCACAGCAGCCAGCTTTGTGTCTCTCTGCATCCAAGTCACAGACATGATCCCTCTGTCCAGAGCAGTGGTTCTCAATCCATCCATTTCAGGTCGCAACTTCAAGTTTGTAGATTGACTATTTTAAAGATTATTGTACTTTTTGCCTCTTTCTCAGGTAATACGTTAACACGTTGGTCAATGTTTGGCCAGTTTTTACATTATTTTGTTGATTACTTTTGATGCCATAATGTTCTTTTTGGTATAAAAAAGGTCTTAAAAGTGCTTAAATTGTCACTTCACTGGAACCCCCCCCCCCCAAATCATGTGGGGACCCCCTCTGCGGGTCCCAACCCAAAGATTGAGAACCACTGGTCTAGAGGCTGTCTCCAGCGTCTTGGCCTGACCAACCCACTTACAACCTTTTCTTGAAAATCTCCAAAGTGCTGGGTTAAGTGGGCAGATGGGCCGGTGGACCACATGCGTTTCCAGAGCATGGTAATTTTAATGATATAAATCATTCGATTGTGTTCCGTCTTGGACCAATGGAACTTATATAGTTATACTTTAAATTCCTATCATGGGTATCACAATGAAAAGTCTTGAAAAAAGTTTCAAGATTTTAAAAAAAGAAACAATTTCTTTACATTGAATGTTATATTATTGTTAAAATTGTGTTTTACCAATTATTTGTGGCTGGCAATACCCTCACGACCCACAGGTTGGGAATGGTCGCTGTAGAACATTTGGAGCAGTCAAAGCTACTGTGTGGTGCTTGCCTTGTTCTTATTCATTTCCTTACTTATCCCATATGAGCCCCATTGGATCTGAGATATATACGTCGATGGAACCTTTGACCACAATTGCGCACCAGATCTCTGTCAAATAGAACTCCAATAATTCTACGTTTGGTTGAACATTCCTGGAGTGCCATTTATATCAGGACAGTGTACAATGCATTTAGTTAAAGCTGCAATTCGTAAGGTTTATGTTATGTCCTAAAATCCTTGCGATTCCAATGTGGTTCTCAAGCATCATGGACCACATTTCTACCTTTCAGTCAAAGAGGAACTTCTCAGTGAAAGAGTAGGGGGAACATGTACTGTATTGTATTACAGTACCAAAGAGATTGATTAAAATCATATTTCAATCATTTAAATAAGTTCCGGATTGCAGCTTTTAACTGACTCTCACTTTTCTTATGACTATCTAAACTTCATGGCACTAATCACGGGTCCAGGCAGGCTCAACCAGACACTCGGTTTGTGCAAATGCCGCTTGACACGGTTCGGTTGTTCTTCTTTCAAAAACATTTCCCATGGTTGGGAATGACTCTTAATACTAATCTGCCATTCCTAATAAAATATCAGGGTGGACACTGGACAGATAGGTTTGCTGCAATAGACTGAACAGACATAAATCCAAATCAATGATGACATTCAACCAAATGCAACATTTTAAAGGAGAAAATAGTTTCCCAGGGCTCCAAATCTTCTTTCAGAGCAGCAAGGAGATCTGTCACTTCACGTTAGCTTCTCTTAAGCCTTGTTCATACTTTATAGTACAACGGTGTCACTTTTCAGAAAGAACAGATCTGTAAGCCAACCACGTTGAGACGAGGCTACGCATTGTTAGCTTGTAGATCTGTTCTTTTTGGCAAGGGACACGCTTGTGTGCTGGCATATGAAGACACGACGAGTGCTCACTGATCAGCGGTCCTGGAACAGGTTTGGAACGGGGCCTGTTTGTCATCAAAGCTACACAGAGTACGAGAGCAGCCATCCATAATCAGCAGTGATGCCAATACCAGATGCTTCTGACTGACACAGTCAGTCATTCCTGTCCATAGACAACCGTTTTCATTTCCTTAATTGGTTCATTCATTCAATAAAAAGGATAGATACACATCTATCTCCCTCTCTGGACAGACGAGCATGGACAATTTACGAGAAGCACTGACAAAATGAAAAGAAGACAAGAAAATAAAAATCATTTGTCGTAGGCCTACTCCAATCCTGAGTGAGGTGCCGTACATTGTAACTCTTTTGTTTTTTTCTTGCCGATGCAAAACATTCTCTGTACAAACAGAAACACCATCTCAAAAATGAACATTTCTCAGATGCACAAAAAAAAGAATCCCGTTCTGTATCTGGTGCTGCTGTTGTAATGGGGGTTTGTCTATTTTCTTTAGTTTTTCAACCCCCCTCCACCAAACGGGAAGGGCGAGCGACGTCGCGTCACTGACTCTCTCCCAACAAGGACCGCGTTTCCCAACGAAGCCCCGCCCTTCCCGTCTCCACTCTCCCGCAGCGCCGTGTGTGTATTGGTCAAAGCGCAAAGCAGGTACGGTCATGTCAGAAGGTGTAGTGTGATTGGTGGAGATGATGCTCCATCTCGGAGAAGCTCCATTGTTCTCCGAGATGACGAATGGACGACCATTCAGCTATTTTCTTCTTCTTGCTTTATGTCTTTATGTAATTTCGTTCTTTTTTTTAAACGATTGAATGTAGTTCCACTGTTCGGAAACCATTCCCACTCCTCTTCCACTTTCCCCTCCTTCGTCACTCGCTGTTCAGGTGCGGTCTCGTCCGCCCAGAGGTGGGGCAGTGCGTAGGCGGCAGGATGGGATGGTGGGACTCTGAAGAAGAGTGAGACGGAGATGAACAGAAAGATCCATCCATCCATCCCTCCCTGACACCCACCCCGTGTGAGACCGCCACAGCATTGGCGAAAACACACCACAGGAAAGGAGCGAGAGGGGAAGCTGTTCAGTCGATCGGCGGCGGGTGATCGGTCGGTCTGTGTACTGATTAGTGAGATCGGGAGTGGTGATTGGGTCCAGCCCCCCCACCCACACCCACCCCACCCACCCTCACAAACCCCCTCCCCCATCCTCCTCCCCCCGACGAAGAACCCACCCACGACCCCGTCCGGTAACTTCAGAGCAGCAGGACCTGCAGGCAGAGGTGGCCCCCCCTGGCTCTCCACTGTCAGAGGATGATGCAGCAGCGACACAGACGCTGGCCCCCGCCGTGCACCGACGGAGGGGGGGTCACCGGAGCGAAGTAAGCGTGGACCTTGATCTCAGGGAGGTGGGCCTGGAGGAGAGGAGAGGAGAGAGTCAGAACGACATTATAGAAAATAGGAGAATCCAAGCTAATAGAAACGGCAGGCTTTCTATTCCTGAAAAGTTGCAATGTGATAATGGAAGAAAAAACTGCCTAATGATGTCACTGGAAGATCTGGAGAAATATTTAATGGGAATATAACAACGTTTCGGGCTATTAGATCTTCATCGAGTTGTGTTTCCCATTAAATATTTTTCTTGCATTTGAGGACAGTTGGGCGGTAGATTTTCTTCTCTCAATATATTGGGCCCTCGTTTGGTCTTCTCCTACTCAACGTTTTTTGAGGGGCACTAGCCCAGCTTTCCGGGTTTGTGTAAACACAAACATTGCCTTGTGATTGGCTGATCACCCCATAGCGATGATTTATTACGGGTGATAGCTATAGTACTCACCATTGTATCTTATATAACAAGGTTGGATGGTCCTCCCTGACAGAGAGATGACAACTGCATTGGCACCTGTTCTTGTATAAAGCCATGCTTGGAGATTGTCCTAAATACATCCCACATTTCTGAAATGGGACTCTGAACCCTACCACAGTAGGGTTCTAGTCCGTCAGCGGACAGGCTTCTTTTGTTTAAAGTGGGAAATTTGGTATAGTCTTTTTTATTGGCCTAAAATATTGTCTATAGTATATACATACATTCATGAATCCACGTGCTGACCGGCTGTGGGTATTGGGCAATTCTTTTTATAGGGGTTTCTTCTGACCCTACCATTAACATCCTATTGCAGTCAGAATTGTCAAAAATGTCAAACTTTCCTTTTGCTTTAAGTAGCGTGTGACAAGTCAAACTAGGGGGTTTTCATGATTCTGAATACATTACCGTAGTATTGCACAAAATACACTCCTTGGGCTAAAAATAGCCATAGCCACACACGCAAATGTGCTGACCTCATCACATTAGTGCTGATCTCATCACATTTGTCATGACTTCTAATCCAAGGAGTTTTTTTTGTGCAAAACGAATGCTTGGAATGTATTCAGAATAAGGAAAACCCCCTAGTTTTACATTAAAGCAAAAGGAGAGTTTGACATTTTTGCCTACCATAGGATGTTAATGGTAGGGTCACAAGAAAAGAAATTGCCCGATACTCACAGCCGGTCAGCAAGTGGATTCATGAATGTATGTATATAGACAACACGGATTCTTAAAACACCAGAGTAAGAATGGTGAATGGCCACATGGTATAACCCAGAGTCAGAGTAGAAAAGCATGCACAGCCATTATATTAAATGTCAGGCTCAAGGCAGAAGCAAACATCAATAAAAACCACACACTGGGCCTCACTCCAGGAGATTTAGGGTTTATTACTGCCCCAGAGTGATGTTTGGAGTCCAGTGACTCTTCCTCAGACAGAATCTCTAGTCAAGATCATGCTATTATAACCCAGAATCATTGTGAACTGTGCTGGATGGCCACGGTAATCAAGTAACCGTAATTGCTTCAACTTCATATAATTGTTTGTCGCTAATGTTCATTATAAGATGGCACCATTTCTGTCTACTCACTCTGTGTCTCAAAGGTGTGCTATGGACAGTTCAGAAATCTGCTTACCACTAGTGACACCGTCGATGGGGGATTCTTCCTGGAAAGTTGGCATACTGACATGGAAGCCATTGTCTTGTATCAATACATATGTTAATAGAAATTTCCACCCTGTATTCAATAAAACCAAACTTACAGGGCAACGGTGCCATTCTAAAATCTAAGAGCACGAGTAAATTGGTCCCTGGGAAGGGATCTTGTTAGATCTGCTATTTTCAAATGATTATTATTATTATTTTAAACTTGTGAAATAGGACATTTTAGTACTTTCTATTGGTAACTTTAAGTACGGTACACTTATGCACTTGTCTTTCACTCAAGCACATTTTGAATTCCTTTACTTGTAACAGAGAATTTCTACATTGCAGTGTTGCTACTTTTACTTAACTAAAACAAACATGTGACTACTTATTTTCCCCACCACTGCTAAATGTATCACAGCCACATCCCAGTGCGACTGTGACCCAGGGTTTGTCACCATGTTTGGCTTGTGGCGGACATTTTTGTCAACATTCCACTTTTGCCACGGACATACAAAATGAGTGGACAATAATAGTACCAGAAACGCATTAATACAGTATAGAGCCCTGAATGACCATAAAAGGTCTGTAACTCTGAGTGTGTTCAAATGGAACCAAATGGACCCGAATTAAGAGGGTCTTTGCAAAAAATAATGTTGAGAACCACTGGTACTAGTTGGACTCCTAATGTGCCATAGAGTCATGGTTAATACTTATTCTGAAGAAAACCTGGAGACTTGACATTCAGTAAGTGGGTGTTATGATCAAAATAAGAACATTATAATGGTGAGTAAAACAAAAAATGTGCCACAGACAAGACCAATGTGCGTGTCCGTGTACGGACATGCTGGTGACCCCTGCTGTGACCTCTGTGTGTCCTCTCCACTCTCCACTGACCCGGATGCGTTTGATCCCGGCCCTGGTGACCTGCTGGCAGTCGTACAGCTCGATGCGCTCCAGCCGGTGGCAGCTCTTCAGGTGCTCCAGCGTCACGTCGGTGATCAGGGGGCAGTTGTCCAGCTCCACCACTGTGAGGCGCTCCTGGCCGCAAGCGCTGCTGCTCAGAGCCCTGATGCCGTCGTCTGTGATCAGCTCGCAGTGGGACAGCGACTGGACAGGGAGGGGAGACAAACAGGTGTGTAATATAGGCAGAGCAGTGGATTCTCAAAGCAGTTGCTGTTGATTCCGTCGGCTAAAACTATGTTGACTACCTATTCTTCACAGTAAGTAGTAGTAAGCCTTTGAGAGCCATGAGGCTCATAGTGGCAGGAGCCCATCTCCTGTTTCCTTGAGCTTGATTTACAAGTACACCCCCTGGACATGATGCTAGTATGTCGCAGGGACATATTCTTCACAGAGGAAAACTAAATTAAAACTAAGACTAAATAATATTGACAGTTTCGTCAATAAATAAAAACTAGACTAAAATGTTAAGGGAGGGACTAGTAGAGAAGAGATCCAGAAGAACTAAAAGACCAGTCATTTTATGTTTGGTTGCGGTGGGTGTTGCGTTCTGAAAATAGCAGATCTACAAGCTCAGAACCGGCTATTTTCAGCATGCAACCAAGTGTAAAATCAGGTATTACAACAACATCACCATTTAATAAATACTTCAATCAATCAAGGCCTGCCTTTTAGTTGACTAAATCAACAGTAGATTTAGTCAACTAAAACTAGACTAAAAGGAAACCATTTCAGATTACTTAAATAGGAATAAAAGTAAACACAATGTCAAAATCAATACCATCTCAAAGTGATTGCCGCAGTGGTGAGCAGAGTGGCTCACCCAGCCAGAGCAAATACCACATAAATAAGTTATGTGGTATAATAGTCGTTCCCGCAGTTGGCTCGGAATTGAATCAGCCCGAGAGCCAACAGGTACATTTTGTGTCTCCCCTCAGAGAGTGTACAAAATGGAACCATAATGGCATGTGTACACTTTCTGAGTTCAATTAACAGTGCACATTTGACAGATTGCAACTCTCAGACCAGACATACTGTATCTACTGTAAGCTCTGCTCCGACTCTCCCCCGACGTGAACTGCTGAGCTAATGTTTTGTTTGGAGCAGACAGACAGATGACCTATGATGTGTCTATTTACAGTACACGTGGAGAGAGGAAGGTTGAAATGTCAATAAGGATGAAGTGGAGTCGAGGACAGACATGCTTAATCTGTGCCTCGTGGCGCGACAGTGTTGTAGCCCGATGAAAATAGCAGTTATATAAATACTGCCGTACAATTGAACGATGAGCCAGCTCGTTTATAGCCGCCGCTTCACTTGCTGCTGTGTATGTCAACTATCAACTATTTAACTAGTACCAATGAGGTCAACTACTGGTTTTACTAGTCGACTACTGTAGTTAGTGAAAGCCCTAGTTTAAAGTAGGTATGGCTATAGGATTTATAGGCAGTTGTTATTGTGGTAAATGTATGCATGTAGATGCAGCTAAAGCCGGCATGTTTGCATGAGATCCCGTTCAGTTGCTTGAATTCCCATATTGAGTGTTCATTAATGTGCACTGTCCCGTCTGAGTAAACACAAAGAGAGAAAGAAAGCTCTCACCAGGGCTTGCAGGCGAGGGCAGTGAATAGAAAGCTGAACCAGGGTGTTGTCGGTCACCTGAGCGGGAAGCAAAGAGAGCACAGGTTTACATCCACTGTCCTTTCAGCGCTCCAGTGTCCATGATGCTTACACCAGGCAGTCACATCCACAGAACACAACATCACCAATGTCAGCTCAACGGACACGTCTTCCAACTCACCAGAATACATTCTTCTAGGTCCATTTTTTCAAGCTCGTGGCAATTCTGCGAAGATAAAACGCAAAGACAACTCAAGTCAAAACCACCGTTAAAACATTTACTTCACCTCAGAGACACTGGTATGGTAGGATGGACAAAGGGAAGGAAGGAGACGAGTCGACTCACCCTGGCCAAGACAGTGAACCCAGCATCTGTCACATGGGAGCATCGTGCAGCCTCTAGGATCCTGAGAAAACACGCACACGCACACGCACACGCACACACACACACACACACACACACACACACACACACAGGTGGTAACAGTCAAGGAATACGGAAGAAACTGGAAAAATA
Source organism: Protomyctophum bolini (assembly GCF_963924005.1). NCBI lineage: Eukaryota > Metazoa > Chordata > Actinopteri > Myctophiformes > Myctophidae > Protomyctophum > Protomyctophum bolini. The sequence continues at coordinate 26,221,786 of NC_137878.1, forward strand.
ATTGTGCATTCATGTTGTGTGTGCGTGACTGCGTGTTGCGTGTGTTAGTTGTGGGTCAATGTTCATCAACAGTTAATCAAGGTTGATGTGACGCAGGCAGGGCCAGTAATGTGATATGGGAGGGGTGGGGGGCAGCACTGAGGGTCAACATGGGACAAATGGGGCTGCGGTTTGGCCCAACAGCTGACTATAAATAGAATGGTCTTGTTGTATTAAGCTTAATTTATGCTCCGTCGTACGACGATCTTGCGGGCCCCGAAAATAGCAGACCTACAAGCTCCCAAAGCCTTGTATGCCTGCTATTGTCACAGCGAAATATATAAATCATATTACAGAGGCAGTCGGGCCATCATGTCTATATGCGGAAAAGCAAAAGCTCGTGCCATGATGGCAGCCAGGTCCTTAGGCTAGAGTGGAATCCTATGGGGAAAAGAAGACATGGAGCCCCTTCTCCCCTCTTCTGTCAAAAGGCACCATGAATAAAAGAGGCAGTGAAATCCACTAGGAAGCATGTGTGACCTCCTCGTGGTTAAGAGGATATGTGCGATACTGTGACTGTTACTGATGTCACTGTACAGCAGTGTTCTCTCAGCCAGTAACCTCATCATCATGCACTGTCTGCTGGTTAATTAACATTCACCTGGCAGGCAGGTCTGTGAGAAGAAAGCACAAATTCCCCTGTTGTTTAAACGGTGCCATAGACAACATTCGGCCACTAGATGTCACACTTACACAAGGTTTGTTATTTCCAAGATTCACATCTAGTCTAGCAATCATGTAGTTTGCAACATTGTTGTAACAATAAACAACCCGTTTAATTTCAAGGACCCCCAGTTTGACCTGCATTAGTCTACGGACCCCCCCATTTAACGTCATTTCTATCTCTGAGACCCCAATTTATATTGTAAAATCAATGTTAATTTAACTCTGGGGGTGTACAAATGGGAGTTACAGACCCATATGGGTCCAATTGGTTCCTAACTATAATTTAGCTGTGGACCCCCTGGAACTCCCTCAAGGACCACACTTTGGGAACCCATGCTAGTGTATGGTATCGGCCGATGTCTGCCTCGTTGACTGCCATCTGCATATCTGCGAATACATAAGTTGACATTACAGTACCGATGTTTATCTGCTGTTGTGACACATCAATGTTGTGCTAGCTCTGTTGGTTGGCTTTGGCTTTCTGAAGCCTACAAGGGCTAAAGATTTGAAACAAAAAATAAATATGTGTTTCTTTGCTTTGGTGGAGACATGGTGTAATTCTGGACGCAACAATAATAGTCTTTTAGTCAAATAAATGTTTGGTTTGAATGAGCAATACAGCCACAGACTTTTTAAGTCTGTTTTAATATAAAAATCACGTTGTGTTTTAATTTTAGTATAAATGACAAGAAAGGAGTCCTTGTCCTTTATATGATCCCAGTGTTCATTTTGACCAAGTCTGTTGAATAACACACCGTTAAATTTTAGTCCCATTTAGTCATCTGAAATTGTTTAGTCTTACTTAGTCTAGTTTTAGTCAGCTAAATATCTAAAATATTTAGTCTTAATTTGAGTATTAGTTTAATATTTAGTCTTAGTCAACAAAATGAACACTGCTCTGCATGATGTGTAATGTAAATGTTATCGATATGACCTTTAACTCTGAGAATGTACAAATGTACACGTGTACCCTCCCAGTGTTAGACATGACTCAGGGAAACAGGCTAGAGCCAAATGAATTAAATGAATGAAAACTGAGGATTGAACTGTTTGAAGGACAGTACAGCAGGTGAGGTCCATCAACGTCCTGGTAGGACAGTCAGACACACAGCGGCGCTAGGGGTTGGAACCGCTGTGAAATGGATTGTTGTGGTGTGTGTGCGTGTGCATGTGCGTGCGTGCATGTGTGTGTGGGTGTGATGGTGTGTCGTGTGTGAGGAGGATGTGCACGTGTAGGGTTGTGCGCTCACTTGAGTCGTGGACAGTTGAGTCCCAGGGCGGTGAGCGAGGCATCGGTGATGTTGGAGCAGCCAGACACACAGAGGATCTGGAGCTTGTGGCAGCCTCGGCACAGGCTGACCAGACCCTCGTCCGTTATCTGCTGTGGACACGCAACACAGCGTTAGGGGTGCAACACCTAATCGATGTAATCAAATAACATAGATAGTTGAAGCCCTACACCGATGTTTCACTGCATGTTACATTCCGACAGTAATCACTGCTATAGCATTTGTCCAGTAAAAGGGGGTCTTCCTCATCTTTCCAGCTCTTTAGCAAACAGAAAGATCATTTTCTGGTTTCTCTCAAATGTCCTGTGTTTACTGGTGCTAGATCCTGCAAGAGTGTGTTGCTGGGACAGGCATAATAAAGTTTATTTTCTCCTGATTTGTCTCTCTGGGGAAAAAAAGCCATTTTAGTATGAAAGTCTTGAGACTATTGTGTGGCTTGTGGCGATTGGGTCCAATATTTAGTTGGACCCATGGGGCTAAAGAATTGTTCACGTTCACTCTTCCATTGGAATTAATAGACTCCACCTGCTTCCTGCCTCACAGAAATGGGAAGTAAACCGGAGATGGCATGTCTTTCTTTTTTTGTGTGTCTTGGGTTAAAATCTGCTGCTGAGCCAATCAAATGAAGCTTTGAGAAACTGACCCTGGAACAGGAAATGTTCATATCACCTTCTGGAAAAAGGAAAACAGTTACGGTATGCACAGAGGAGACTATTTGATAGTGTCCCAGTCCTCTTTATTAGTTTTTTGGTCAATTTCATTTGTTTATCTTGTATCCTGTATGAGTTCTATCTCGTGTTAGGAGTAATAAAATAATAACAAGTGGGTTTTTACAACAACTCATTTTTTAACAAAGTTACAAAGTGCTAACACTTCACACCTTACGGCCATTACACCTTGGCAGTGTGAAAGCACACTCTGCACATTTTTGCACGTACAAGGTAAATTTGTATCGTACGGAAGGTACCCCTGAGGTTTCGTTTGTTCTATTTTGGATTTTTGCAACACCTGCACAATGTAGAAAACTTCCATTCTGCAGTGGTTTCGTCTGAACCTTGTTGCTTAGCATCTGTAACGTGCCACTATATTATGCTTGTAAACAACCAAAAAAAAGAGGAGCGCAAACAAAAAAATACGCCCCATGTTGTCCCACGCACACTCAAGTTCAAATGGTTTTTTAAATGATGGAAATGCAACGGGAGTCGGGACACATGGCTTGAAGGCATGAAAGCAGACTGTGTTTGAAGTCTAACATGAATGTATCTGTGTACGAAGTACACAACAAAACCCTGAGTTCTCATTTTACTACCACTGTGTTTATTTGAACACATCTGTATTCTGTATGGAAGAGTGTTAGACCCGAGGCCGATTAAATCTGTATGGAAGAGTGTGACCCGAGTGTGAAAAAAGGCCTTTGAAATCCTAAGTTTCATCCTAGTTTTCTGAAAAACTACTCACGATACGATTTGAATCACGATAGACTAGGTTCACCATACGATTTCGATATACTTTTTATTAGTATTTCTCTCACAAAGATCCTGTATTTTCTTCTTTTTTTTGGGGGGGGGGGGGGGGGGGGGGGGGAATTATTTTTCAATTTGCGATACATTTATTAAATTGATTTAAATTGTCACAAGTTTGAATCAATTTACGATAAATCGTTACATTATAAGTAACACGTGCAGTGCCAGCGTTCTCCATCAGTTGGAAAACCTCATATTAATGTAGGACACTCAACAACAAAATAGAGTTTAAGTGGTTAAAGTCAAATTACTTGAAGTACACAACGGTAGTTCCAACATCAGTCTATGTATTATTATCTAAAGCTGGGCAGAACATCAAGGTTCCTGGTTGTTTTTTAGGATTGACTGCCTGCCTAGATGTGTTCCAACACCCCCTCAGGTCTTCTACTGCTGACCTGGCAATGGCAGATAAAAAACATGGTGACGCAGCATTCTGCTTCTACGGCTTCAAAAAACTCCAATTACACCTGAAACAGGCAGCCTCTGTACAGTAGATACCTTTATAGCACAGCTCAGGACCTATTTCTTCACTCTCGCTTTTAGTTGATTTTAATTCTGTGTTGTTATTCAATGTCCTTTTTTTTTGGCTTATTGTTTTATTCTTTTTTCTGTATTGCTCTGTAAAGCCCTTTGGACTGCATTTCATGTCATGAAAGGTGCTATAAAAATATCAGATTTTGCACAGTTTTGAGTGTGCGGATCCGTTCTGTATGTTTGCATGAAAGGTGCAGTCAGTGTACTGTAGCTCCCTCACACCCTTCCGTTGCAGTCCTCCCAGAATGCACCCTGATCCTACCGTGCATGACTGCATGTTGATGGTGGTGAGTTCAGGGCAGTGCTTCTGCAGGTGTTTCAACGCTCCGTCGTCCAACTGAAACAAACCAATGACACTCATCTCACACTCAAATCCTGTCACATGTCATAACATAACACTCGACACGCTCGCCCGTGCGTGAATGTGTGTGTGTGTGTGTGTGTGTGTGTGTGTGTTACCAAGTATAGTAGAATATGAGAAATAGACATTGTGAGGACAATTTTCCTGGCCTTCACAAGAGAAAGATGTTGTTTTATGGTTGAACAGTTGAGCAGTTACCTGTGTGCATCCTCTGAGGAACAGGGCGCGTAGTCCAGCGCAGCCTCTGGCCAGAGCCTCGATGCCGTCGCGAGTTACCTGGTCACACCAGGATAGGTTCAACATCTCCAGCATCCTGCAGCCATCGCTGACCACACACACACACACACACACACACACACACACACACACACACACACACACACATTCCTTTTTTTTAAACAGCTTTATACTCAATCGTACGAAGGTGCAGGATCTGTATTTTCACTGTTTTTGAGTGGTGCAACCACTCCAAGGAACAGCAATGTCCGTGTTCACCCGCCTATGTGACGCTAACCCACCCACGCACCTATGTGACTGTGAGCACGAGTATGACAATTAGTACCAGTAGGGGCGCTGTTGTGCCCCTACTATCTCTCTCTCTGTGAGAGCGAGATAGTGCTGCAGTTTGGCTGCGAATGAGAGAGAGAGAGAGAGAGAGACACGGGTGTGATTTTTTAAATAGAGCTTATTGTTTTGTACATTTGGGTACCGGGGACTTTGATTGATTGAATAATTTATTAGTCAGAAATGCAAACAGCACAAGTAAGACATTAAGGCCACATTATTGTGGTCCTTCTATGTACGTACGAGACACCAAATATATCGTTTTGGTCTCGCGTGAAAGAGGGTGTTTACCTGAGGGCCTTGAGGGAGTGGTTGGTGACAGACACACAGGAGGTGAGGTCCAGCTGTTTACCTGAGGGCCTTGAGGGAGTGGTTGGTGACAGACACACAGGAGGTGAGGTCCAGCTGTTTACCTGAGGGCCTTGAGGGAGTGGTTGGTGACAGACACACAGGAGGTGAGGTCCAGCTGTTTACCTGAGGGCCTTGAGGGAGTGGTTGGTGACAGACACACAGGAGGTGAGGTCCAGCTGTTTACCTGAGGGCCTTGAGGGAGTGGTTGGTGACAGACACACAGGAGGTGAGGTCCAGCTGTTTACCTGAGGGCCTTGAGGGAGTGGTTGGTGACAGACACACAGGAGGTGAGGTCCAGCTGTTTACCTGAGGGCCTTGAGGGAGTGGTTGGTGACAGACACACAGGAGGTGAGGTCCAGCTGTTTGAGCTTGGAGCAGAACTTGCTGAGGCTGAGGCACGTGCTGTCAGTGATCTTGGTGCAGCCGTTCAGGTTCAGCACTTCGATGTTCCTGCAGTTCTGGGCAAACGTCCTGGAAGACAAAGAGAAAGAGAGACAGCGACAGCTCAGGGAAGGGAAGTCACTATACGGCCTGTCACGCCGCTGTCACCTGATGGATGAGGTGTGGGAGTCGGGTGGCAGGGCTCGTTTGGCAGCCAGTGAAGTGAACACAGTCATTACGGATCACCGCCTATAGCAGCCTGTCGGGGGTCTCCCTACACAGTCGGGCCACCGATACGTTGTCATTTATTTATTGATTGATGTAGACATTTGAGATTGCATTAAGCCTAAGGCGTTCGATTACACCAGGGTGGGGACTTTAGCACTATAGTCACCACCAGTCAAATGCAGGCAAAGTAAAGATTGACTGGAGCTTGTAGGTTTTGCCCAAAACTGTCAGCCACTTTGGCATGATATAACCAGGTATGAAAACCATGGTTCAATTTACAATTTACAATTTAGGCATTTAGCAGACGCTCTTGATCCAGAGCGACTCACATTTAAGTAAAATCAAAGCATGTCATACATCACATATATAAAAAGTAGTTATCATGAATCGTGTATAAGCTAAGAACGTAACAGTGGAGTATCTATGTCAACTATACATACTATACTAAATTATATATTATACAATATACATGTGTACTATAAAGTGCTATGACTACATAAAATGCAATTCTAGTGCTGTCTACGTAACGAGCTATAAGTCTGTCAAAAATACTATCTAAGTCGACATAAAATGCTATGGTTCGATTTTGTGAATACAAATATTTCTCCCCTACAGTATATATTTCTTAAAATTATTAAATTGTCATTACCAAATGTAAATATCGAACATATGAGACAGTCTAATTTCCCAACAGGAATTCCATGTTTTTAATTCAGTCTGACCAAAAATCTAGTGTCATGTTTTGAGATCCAACAAAAAAATGGATCATGGACTTGTGAACATTTTTTAATAGGCTATAATGTTGTTTTCCCTAGTGTTCTTGGGTGTCCTTGTATTTGAGGTCAAAGCTAGACCTTTTTCTTTCTTTACGGTTAATAGTTTTTTCATCCTGTTCTGTACTCTTTTGTACTCTTTTTGTGTCCTTGTAATGTTGCTAGTGTTCTGTATGGGGACTATGGATGATTTGCATTCTTGCTGACTCAGGTGCATTTACACTACAATGTGTATGTAATTTTCATCAATATGAGCTGTCCAAATAAACATAGAAATGATCTATCTCCCGCCATCACCCTAACAAATGCAACGCTGCCTACTTTGAGTTGAACGGTACAAGAGGGTGGCAAATGTAAAGAATTATGCCGCTGTGTGCTTTGTGAATTACACGTAACAACAACGATCTTGAGTCTTGAATGTTGGACTCCATCGACCACTGTGGACAACGCTCAAGGTTCCAGTTTGGCTCGACGGAACATGTAATGCATTACGTATTGACATTATATCACCGTTTAGCATGCCAGGATCTATGGAATATGCTTAATCAATAATAATAAACATCCCTACACGTCTGAGCCCCAAGAATGTGACAACATCCATCCATCACACTCAGCCGACCGTGTTAAAGTGAAAAATGCTTCGTCACTATAAATATTTCCACACCATTGATGCACTAGGACACAGATGTGTATGGTAAATCTGTCAATGGAAAAATAGTATTTTCAGAAGACATCTTAGTTACAAGTCTTGTTTTATTGGTCATAAGAGCCTGTAGAAATGCAATCTGAAAACTCATCGTTTTGAAAGTGTTTTGAAATAATAACTAAAAACTAAATGTAGGAAACTAAAAACAAAAGGGACTCAAAGAAATGTGTCCCCGATCCACAAATGGATCCCGACCCAGTGCTTGGGAACCAGTGCTCTAGGAGGTGGTGATGGTGATGCCTTAATTGACATGATATCATGGGGAGAGGTACGTTTCGTACATGTCCTGATGAAGATCTGATTGGTCGAAACATTGACGCAATAAAAATACAGCTGTGCTTTTTCAGTATCTCCACAGTGTGCAGACTCTACGTTCTTTCGAGATGTGTGTTATAGACACAGAGTCTGACACAGACGGGTGGTATAAGGTAGGTTCTGCCACCGAGCACAGAGCTCAAACCATAGCTATACTCCGGCTGCTACAAGAACAACCCGAACCATACATAACAAGACAGGCTGCAACAGAAACAATAGCAGGTATCAGGTCCTGCAGGCTACCTAATTAACACGTCATATCATAATTGTACACAATAATTACTATAAGTGCTGCTTAACCCATTTTGGGGCGGGAACCCCTTTTGGTGTTAGCATTATGTTATGCTTTAGCTATTGTAAGATAACAGATCTACAAGCTCATACGAGCTCATACGAGCTTGTAGGTCTGCTATTTTTGAAAAATCGAAGAACGACTGACTAGAACGACTAGAAACATAGCTTTTTCAGAAAACTGTCAGGATGTAGAAGACATTTTTAGAATCTGATCTCAGGTCAAAATGGGTTAAAAATATAAAGGTTAGATACTAAAAACCATGAAAACACAATGACACAAGGGAAATAAACTAATGACACCAGCATGCATTGAGAGAGGTGAGAAGAGGTGCTCACTTCATGGACGCGTCTCCCACGCTGAGACAGCCCCTCAGGCTGAGCTGCCTCAGGAAGCCTCCACAGCGCTTGGAAATGTTCTCCACCACCCGCCCCTGTACAGGACACAGAGACAGAGTCAGACACACACAACACCCGCCCCTGTACAGGACACAGAGACAGAGTCAGACACACCACACGCCCCTGGATGTACAGGACACAGAGACAGAGTCAGACACACCACTGTATGTACAGGACACAGAGACAGAGTCAGACACACCACACGCCCCTGTACAGGACACAGAGACAGAGTCAGACACACCACACCACCCGTATGTACGGGACACAGAGACAGAATCAGGGCACAGACAGACAGACAGACTCTCTCTCTCTCTCTCTCTCTCTCTGACAGACAGACAGACAGATCCTCTCCTAACGGTCCGATTCCTTAACGGTTCCCTTTCACGATTCCAATAGGCAGATTCAAAATGGACCCTTACTGGACTGTAACTCTGACAGTGTGCGAATGGAACCAAATGGACCCGTTCCATTTGTAGCCTCTCAGACTAGTTATGGTCCATTAGCAGACGTGAAGTCCACATACGAGCTCTGACAGTGTGATGAAACCCGGAAACGGTTCCAAATTGTGATGGAACCATTTCTGGTTCCTCAATTGTTTGATCCAGTTTCCGGGTGTCAACCCCAAGGCAGATGGACAGAGTCAGAGGCAAAGAGACACAGATGGAGACAGAGAAATGTAGAGTCAGAGACCGGTCAGAGAGAGTAAAAGTCTGAAGGACATATCTTCCACCCAAGCGCTTAAGGGGCAGCCGCCCAATTAGCGTTGCTATTTTCCAACCGACAGCAGCTGTAATTTCTATGCCCAACGCCCACATTGTTTACATACCAAATGATCTTCTGTGCGCCTAACTAGCGCCCATGGGCGATTTGGGTATGAGGGAAATGCTATCTTACACACATGCACACGCACACACAGAATAGTCAAAACCCCATTGCACTTCGACTAGCTCCATATTTTGCAGATATTTCTGATTTGTTTCTTCATTAATCCTATACACATTCCTATACACATTCTCTTAAAAAGGTTGCTGCTTCTATGCGTCTCCAAAGATGAGCAGTGAGGGGCGAACGAGAGGGGCCGTGCACTCGGCAAGTTCCTAGCACACTTTATTGCTGATAGAATATGTTGAAATATCTATTAGCCTCCTCTCCTGGCATTCTGTACCTGTCTCTCTGTACAGTATGCAAAACCATCAGCAAAATCCAAATTGGGGCTACGAGGGCACACAGAACACGCTCCATTACATGTTTCAACGTGCCGTTTAAAGTGGGAGTGGAAAGAGATTTTAGTATAAGTTTGGGAGTCAGTCTGTACTGAAGTGCATTTAGTGACCTGCTCCAATATTTGGAGTGAATTCAAGTGGAAACCTGTACCTCTAGATTTTAGAGCACCCCCCCCCCCCCCTCCCCACATAACAGTAGAAATACTAGTAACTGTGGTGAACTGGACTCAGATTATCTTCATAAGTTTTGTACAAAACTATAAATACTGGGATGCAGTATTCATATTCCTGGCCTGATTCCTGGCCTTGTTTTATATTTTAGCTATAGATTTAGACGGCATTTGTAGAATCGTAATCAGGTTTTAATGTGTTGGATATAGCAAGCCACCTCCCCCAGTAATGCACCAGAGAGCACACCACATTATAACACAAACAACAACACCCATTAGTGACCTGATGAGCCAAGTACATCTGGTAATCATACTGTACACGTTGTGGGCACAGAGCGTGAAAATGACAACTGCGCTTGGTTGTAAACTAACTAACAATGACAATTCTGCTGCACCACCACCTACTGTATAGTACCATTTAGCACTGGGTGTGAAATAGTGCCCAAAGAGTCAGAGACAAAAACACGAGGACACAGAAAGTCACAGACAATAGAGCCAGTCAGAGACAACCTCAGTGGGTAATCGACAGTGACAAGAAGATTGACAGAACTGATCTGTGCTATATATATACTCTATTAAAACAGAATTATAGAAATTGACAATGTATCTTCTTTTTAACCCATTACCCATTTTAGATTTTAACTATATATATAGCAACATACGTTAACATAATAAACTGGTTCACAAAAATAGCTTCGAGCTTGGACCGGTAGTTAATTTTGAACATTTTCTAAAAATATATTGAAAGTCTTTGAAAATTTTGGATTTGTTTAAACACAAATCTTTTCTGTTGAGGGGGGGGGGGGGGGGGGGGGGGGTCCGTGACAAAATACACATCTATTTGGGGGTCCTTGGCACAAATAAGTTTGAGAACTACTGCTTTAGAAGGACTTTGTAGAATCGCCCTCTGGTCTTAATCTGTTTCTGTGCCAATAAATAATCCTTGTTGAGGTGAATCTGATACAGTCAGACACAAAGAGAAAGATGGAGAGAGAGAAAGAGGGAGACAGAAAGAGAGAGCAAGAGAGAGAGAGTGGGTGGGTCTGATACAGTCAGACAGACACAAAGAGCAAGAGGGAGACAGAGAGAGGGGGGTAGCAGACTGCAGAAAGAGAGGACAGAGAGGAAGAGAGGAATCCTGACATGACCTGGGTTACTACGAGGCTAAGCTGTGACATCTCTCTCTCTCTCTCTCTCTCACACACACACACACACACACACACACACACACACACACACACACACACACACAAACACACACACACACACACACACACACACACTATCACTCTCGCTTAAACGCACACACGTTCACACACACAACGGAACACACATTTCTTTGAAATCTCACAATGACACACATTCTCTCTCTCTCTCTCTCTCTCACCTCGATGTCTGTCTGAAAGTTGAAAAGGTCGATCTTCTGCCAGTTGCTGCCATCTAGGGCCAAGACATTCCATGCCTGAGAGAAAGTGAGAGAGAGAGAGAAAGAGAGAGAGAATGAGATATGAAGAATGATGATGATGATAATGATGATACTGCATGGTACCCCCAAAGCTCTGCACAATATACTGTACGGTATATCGTTGCTGTTGGGCAGAAACCTCTTATCTCCATATTTTAACTTTTTGTGTTTTGCATTTATTTTTTTAGCCCTACTCCGAGCTTGTTGCTACATTTGCTATTTTTTTCAATTGAATCATGAAAAGTTAAAAGAATTTGGACACATGAGATTTCCACCCGACAGAGATGGAACAATCTGATCACTCCATCTAGGAATGGAGAAAAACCCACAAAGATCATTGATCAGGTGCAATTTCGTAGAGTCTGTTTGTAGCCCGCCTGTTGCCAATTTGTACACTAAATTAGTTTTTTCTTCACTTCAAATTGATATTTTTTGAGGGGCACTAGCCCCTCCTATATGCAGCTTTTGGTGTCTGTCCACAAACTTTGTCTTACACAAACATTAAATTCCCATTGACAATGAATGGAGCATTTTACGTCATAGTAACACACACAGGTGTGATCTTTTTTTAATACCAATACTTTTTGAATACCGGACTGTAACACATAACACATACATTGCAGTATTGGTACTTTCACTTAAGTAAAATATTTGAGTATATTTATTTTCCACCACTGATTGTGAGGAACACTTAAATGCAGGGAGACAGAAACAGTGAAGAGGGCCAGAAAGGGGGGAGGGGGGGGGGGGGAGCGGTGTGGTGCTTGTAAGTGTTATCGTTACATGCAGTCAAAATTAATAGCCCGTGGAGGGCTGTGTGCTGCTTTATGTCCCTGGGAGGTTTTGGTTTGGTGGTGCATTATGCAGAGAACACACACACAGTTAGACGTTTCGATGCGGCACGGCTTGACAACATGAAAACACCCTGTAAAACAAGCAAGTAAAGAGGGGGCACAGGTCTCCACTAGGGCAGGTCAGGTTGTGGCCTCCTGGTGGCGCTATAATAGGCCAATGTGAACAGCTACACTTCTTCTGCCAACCTGGGGAGAGCAACGGACTAATCACATGCTTCCTCCTATGCATGAGGAGTCCAAGCTGCTTCTTTGCACTTGACAGGGGGGAGTTTCCCCGGTTGGTCGTAGCGCGCGGAAGGAACATGTTATTTCTTCCAACCAGTTCCTTTCACCTCCATCAGGCACCCAGGCTGGCCAGGGGGAGGCAGTTTAGAGACCAGGATTACTGCATGTTTTTTTCTGAGGGTACCTACCCTAGGGGACACGGGGAGAACTCCACACAGAAAGGCCCTTTTGCCAACCCCACCCAGGGTATGGGGCACTACAGACGTGGAGAAGAGAACACGCCCCCAGCGGGAATCGAACCCAGTCATTTCACTTGTTCCTTTATTTTTTCTTTCTTTCTTTCTTTCTTTCTTTCTTTCCTCAAACTCTTCTTTGTAACTGCAATTACTGACAGCTTGCCCAGTCTATCAACAGTGAATATCATGGATATTAAAGTGAGTCTTCCATTTTTGCCTGTAATGACATGCCCCAAAATATGTCCTGCGCCAGGTTGAAAGTGGCTAACAGGCACCTGTCAAGGTTCAGTAGTCTAACATCCTAGTCATTTAGTGGTAGAAAACATTTTACTTAAAACTCAACACATTCCTGACCTTAAATGTCATTTCCTCCACTTTGTATGAACCCTACAACACTACAGTCAGTGCACACACCGCTGTGCTGGGATGAGTTCAGCAGCTACTCTGAAGAATCCTAGTAGCAGAGATCCGAAATCTAATTGGTAAAGATTATTCATGCTTTAAACCCCAAGGCTACACGTGTACCCTTGCTCTACCTGGTAGGGAAATATTATTGTTAAACCAGATCTGATCCACTCAAGAGGGTAATGGAGGTTAAAGTCTTTAATTATAGGATGATCAAAGCTCCAAACTGTGGACTTATACAGGGAGTGCCTGCCAACTGTTATTGTCTCCACCAGGCCGAAGGCATGGGGAGAGAGTATGTTTTGCACTCCGTCCGTGTGTCCGTCTGTTACCAGCTAATCTCCGGCACCGTTAACCCGCCAACGATGAACCTCTGCCCCAGATTTTCCAGAACGGCCTGTTATAGCGCCACCAGGGGGACGACTTTTGAAAAACACATTTTTGGATATTAAAGTTATAGTAAGTGCCAGTGGAACTATAAAAAGTGGAACTGAAAAGTACACTATTTGGATCTGAGATGTAGTGGAGTAGAAGTAAAAAGTATCGAAAATGTAAAATACTCCACTAATGTAAAAATGTCTAAAGTTTATACTTAAGTACAGTGCTTAAAGGTAGAGAAGGTAATATTTTTGGTTAAAACAAAAGGTTTTTAGTTAAAAGGTTAAATCACTATATTCTGATAGTAGTCATTGCTTGTTTGTTCTCCAGTTCTTCTTTTTTTCCCTTTTTTTCTCCACGATTTTGTAACCCATTTTTCACCCCTGTGTCAATTATCTAATGTGATCCTGGGCTCTACACACCCTCCACCAACCTGGGGAGAGCAACGGACTTGAACTCATGCTTCCTTAATGCATGAGTGTCCAAGTTGCTCCTGACAGGGGCTAGTTTCCCTGGTTGGAAGGAACACGTTATTCCAACCAGTTCCTTTCCCCTCCATCAGGCGCCCCAGCTGGCCAGGGGGAGGCAGTTTGGAGACCAGGATTATTGCATGTTTTTGTGAGGGTACCTACCCTGTTCTGTAAAAAACAGAAAATAACTTTTCAGGTAGGTGACAAACTTTCAGCCAATCAGAAGAGAGTAGCTATTTATGAGCTTAATCTTTATATAGTGTTCCAGTTCCATTTACTTTACACCACTGGTTGTCATGGGAAGTCGTGGTGGTGACAGAGAGCCAGTTTGACACTTTCCCCGCAGGAATTTTCCCTCTCCAGCTACAGGGCTTTGGCCCTCCGGCTCACGCAGCTTTGTCTCTGCCCTCACAAATTATCATTCTTAAACAGTTCATTCATAATGGGCCAACTGCCACAATGCGCTCTGGGAAAGGGAGGGAAGAGTCTCACGAGGCCTGCGGGTGGCGCCATGCCACATGCAACATTCCCAAAAGGTATTCGTTTGCCTTTTCCTGCCAGAGAGACTCCTCCGACCCACTGCCCTGGTTTTGTTTTAATGTGCATCAGTGCACTAGCAGAGCCGAGAGACGGCCAGCGCAGAGCAGAGCAGAGCAGAGCAGAGCAGCGCAGAGCAGCGCAGCACAGCACAGCACAGCACAGCGCAGCACAGCACAGCGCAGCACAGCGCAGCACAGCACAGCGCAGCACAGCGCAGCGCAGCGCAGCACTCACGGAACCCTGGCCTGAGTTTACAGAGAGACAAGGAAAACAGCTTACCTTGGACACCTGGGCGCACCTACACAGTGTTACCACGTCCAGGTAGGAGAAGATTCTGCACAGAGACAGAGAGAGCGAGGGGGAGACAGAGAGAGAGTCAGAAAGAGAGAGAGGGACAGAGGGAGAATATAAGTTCACTGATAATGAGGACGGCTCAGACAAATAAGGCTCTTCGAATGTGTGGTATGGCGGAGGGCAGCCGTGGATTCATACTACGTTGGTTGTTGTGAGTTGACTTCTAGTTGACAAGAACTTCTCGTTTGGCGGCAAAGGCTTATAACATGCTATAATAAACTATTAAGCAAGCCCCGGCCCCCCGTGTACTTTTGTCTTATGATGAATAGCAGGAATCAGGATTAGCTGATTAGCTGATTAGCAAGCTCACAATGTGTCACACCGTTTTGCTTTGTGAGCTTGTTGCGAGTTAACTATGAAACCTTGCGTTTTTGACACCTAACCCACAATCCCCGTCACTCTGTCACGTCACCTAAACCAGAAAACCCAAAGTAGAAAAATTGCCCTGAAAAGATTTCAACGATTTTAGCACCTCTGAGCCCCAGGAATGGGTGTGAGTCGTGTGACAATAGGTAGTTTAAGTTAAAGTATCAATACTGCAATATAGAAATATAGGACTGAAGTTGTTTAGTGTATGTTTTGTAATAATAATCCAAATTATTGAGTTGGGAAAAAAAACTTTATTTTTATTATTTATTTTGGGTGGGGGGAATTAAAAGACTTCAGTGCACTGTGCCTACACATGTTGCGACCTCAGGTCGCTCTCAGGTGTGGGGGGGGGGGGGGGGGGGGGGGCTGAGTACGACCTCCACACTCTCGCGGAGGAGACTGCCGACATCTGGCCAGAACTATAGAGTTCAAACTAGAGTTCTCAACAGGCCCGAAAATTAAGGCCCGGCCCTACCTGGGCCCTCATCAAACCCTGTACATTCAATACACTGCCCCCGCTGTCAACCTGAGATCTCCATATAGAGCTGACCTGCTCTGACATTCCATATCTTGATCTGACCTCATCACACCCTGTACACTCAAGATACGCTCCATATATGGCCAGTGCACAATGTCGTCAACAAATAAAAACTAGACTAAAATGTTAGGGAGGGACTAGTGGAGAAGAGATGCAGAAGAACTAAAAGACAAGTACCGTAATTTTATGCTTGGTTGTGCTCGGGTGTTGTGATATTTAGTCGACTAAAGCTAGACTAAAATAAATAAACCATTTCAGGTGACAAAAATATAGGACAAAAACGAAATTATTTTTTAATTCAGAAGACTATAAATCAACACTGCAGGCAGGCAGACAGACAGACAGACAGACAGACAGACAGACAGACAGACAGACAGACAGACAGACAGACAGACAGACAGACAGACAGACGTGTGAGAGCCCCCGGCCACAAAGGGCCACTGGGTCAGCTCAATCCATTAATCTGCCAATGACTAATCTCTGGCACTCAGACAAGCAAGGCCGCCACAGACAGACAGACAGACAGACAGCCCCAGAAAGACAGACACATCATTGGTGTAAAGCAGTGGTTTTCAACCCTTTTCATATCAAGTACCATTATTTATTCGGCATTTGAGCCACGGACCACCAAAACTTTGAATATTTGGTTGTCGTCGGATAGGGTTTTGTCCCATGCTGTATTGATGTTGGTACTATTAGGAGAGAAAACAGGCAAACGTTGATCAAAATGACAATTGTTCTACTTTCTAAATTAAGCAATGCAGATGTTTAACTCTTGAGATCATCATTTAGCTGTGGACCACCAGGAACCTCCTCAAGGACCACTGGTGGTCCCCGGACCACTGGTTGAAAACCACTGGAGTAGAGTAACTAAGTACATTTACTTAATAAGTAGTGTACTTATGTACACATTTGAGGTACTTTTACTTTACTGGAGAGTATTTCAAAATGTCTGTACATTTACTTCTACTCCAATACATTTCAGAGGCAAATGTACTTTTTACTCCACTACAATAATTTTAAACGTTTAGTTACTAGTTACTTTTTGAGATTTTGATTATTATTACAAAACATACATTAACCACTTCAGCCCTGTAAATATTTTTGGCGATCTACAAGCTCACGATGTGACGCATTGTGAGCTTGTAGATTTTTTTATACATGATGCTATACATTTGAAAACTAGTGAAATGGGACATCCTGCATAATAAACTACTTTTGGTACTTTAGTACCAAGTAATTTTGATGCATATATTTTTGCACTTTTACTTAAGTAGATTTTGAATTGCGGACCTTTTCTCATAACAAAGTATTTCTACAATGCTATACTGATACTTTTACTCAGTAAAACATGCAAGTACTTTTTCCACCACTGCAGTACACACACGCACACACGCGCACACACACGTGCGTGGGCACACAGACGCAATACGCACACACACGCGTGGGCGCACGGACGCAATACGCACACACACACACACACACACGCGTGGGCACGGGGACGCAATACGCACACCTCCACTTGAAGCTGCATCTCCCCGAGATGAAGGGCCCGTTATGGTTGGCCCGAAGTGGCCGCAATTATTTTGATAAAGGAGGGCGTTCTTCTGTCAGAGAAAGCGCCTGCTAGCTTATAGGACGGGTGACTGTTTGTTGTGTCCATGAGTGCAGCTGGGGTTCTGATCTGGAATGTCCCTTTAACCCCAGGAAACAGGAGCTCCCCATTGTTCTCCATTCGTATAGGCGCGGACAAAAGGGTGTGTGTGTGTGTGTGTGTGTGTGTGTGTGTGTGTGTGTGTGTGTGTGTCTCGAACTGTGCGTCGGGCTCAGGGCATGTCGGGACATGTTTGTATAATCTATATAACAGTGTCTGAAGTCAGGAGGAGGGTGTCCTTGAAGAGCACTGCAGAAGCTATGCGAAGAAAACCCACAACGTATAACGCAATGTACACACACACACACACACACACACACACACACACACACACACACACACACACTGTATGCACAAACAAAGAGTCCTTTAAGCCAGAGTTGTCCTTAGCAGTGTGCCGGTATACACGCGACACGCCGCGCAAACCAAGTACGACTCTGGCTTTAAATTGACCCGAGGCCACTGTGGCCGCGGCGCTGCAGAGTAATCAGGTGGAGGAACACTCCATCGACCTCCTGGCTGCTAACTGGTAAACAAGCACAGCAACACTCGCTCACCCGGGTCATTGATTTTCCTGGGTTTTAATCAGTGGTGCTAAACAGTAACTAAGTACATTTACTTAAGTGCTGCGTGCTTAAGTACAATTTTGAGGTATTTGTACTCTACTTGAGCATTTCCAATTTCCGATACTTTTACTTCTACTCTCCACTACTTCTACCTCAAAGCACTGCTATACCCCAAGCTCACACCTCAGGTCGAATCACCCGGAGGGTACTGCCAAGGCACGCCCTGGTGGACACACCCAAGTCCAAACACCAAGTGCTCGATTTTCGTCCATGCTAAACCCCTTATCCCTAAACTGCTTTGCTTTTCTTTCTTTTTTTTACGATTTTGAAAAACACATAGTGAAAATACACAATCTACAAGCTCCACAACGTGCCAATGTAGATCGGCTAGTTGAACTATTCAAAACTTATTTTCAAAATAGTAAAAAATAAAAAATAAATCACACCCGTGTGAACTGAGTGGTGCAACTCCCCTCTCTCCTCTCTCTCTCTCTCTCTCATTAGCAGGCAACAGTGCAGCACTAATACTATCTCTCTCTCTCTGTTTCTGGCAAACAGCGCCCCTACTGGTACTAATAGTCATATACTGGTGCTCATGGCCACATAGGTACATAGGTGAACACATAGGCGGACACATAGGCGGGTGAACACGGACATTGCTGGTTGTAGGAGTGGTTTCACCACTCAAAAATGATTTAGAGATCAGGGGTTTAAGTTTGTACGAAAATAGAGCCCCAAATGTCTTGATAGGAGCTTTCTGCATCCTGCCATAACAATGTGGAACAGCCTTCCCCCTGCGGTTGTTGGAGACATTTCATCAAGCAGTGTTCACGCCTTCCAGAAGAGGCTGAACAAACCCCTCCTCAGTATATGTGACTGTTATCCCATAAAAAGCTCAAGGACTTTTAATTTTTCAGACATTCAGTTTACACTTTACCCCTGACTGAGTAGCTACAGATCACTTTAATAGGCTCTTTGAATATGGTTTTCTCATAGAATGTATCTGCCAAAGCTTAATAAAAATATAAATGAATAAAAATCTCAGAGGCAAATATTGTACTTTTACTCCACTACATTTCGGCTTTTTTTCCAAAAACATTTTCATACATTTGAAACCTTGAAATGGGACATTCTGCATAATGAGTACTTATACTTTTGGTACTTCCAGTTGATGCCAATACGGAGTAGTTCTACATTGTAGTATTGATACTTTTACTTAAGTAAAACAATTGAGTCCTTTTCCACCAGTGGTTTTAAACACACACACACACACACACACACACACACACACACACACACACACACACACACAGCGAACGTCCATTATGTCAGAGAGGGCCCTTGAGCCAGTCGCAGGGGGCCTTGCATGATGCACTTGCAAGCCAATCAGTCGAGTGAATTTCGATGAGCCCTCTTAGCACATTTGCCATCTGATAGAGTGCACTCCGTCTACTCCACAAGCACCATGGTTAAGAATAGCTCTCTCTCTCTCTCTCTCTCTCTCTCTCTCAGGATACTATAGTAAACTGCACTGGCATCTGTTTCAAATGGCCTATAGGTGACTGACATGACACCGGCAGAGATTATGATGATGGCGAGTGGAGTTCTCAACTCAACATTTAGTTGTTTTCCATTTTATTCTACAGAATTAACACTGCAGGTCTGGTGGAAGACCAGTTGGTGCATGGGCCACATAACATGGGCCACATAACTAACGCTATATAAATGGTGCATTTATATAGCGCCTTTATCCAAGGCGATTTACATCGATTGTGCATTACATTCACCCATTCATACACCGATTGCGGCGGAAGCCATGCAAGGTACCAACCAGCACATCAGGAGCAATTTGGGGTTCAGTGTCTTGCCCAAGGACACTTCGACATGTAGACAGGAGGAGCCGGGATTCGAACCGCCGACCCATGGATCATTGGACGACCTGTTCTACCTCCTGAGCCAGAATCAGAATCAGCTTGATTGTCACATCACAGATTTACAGAGTAAAAGCATCGTTCCCATCGTGTCACTTTTTTTCCACAGAAGAGAACGGGAAGAAGGAGATCAAGAAAACCAACAAAAATCTACATATTTATTTACACAAAACCCTGGTATAAGGTATAAAGGTGCGTGAGTATGGCAGCAGGCATAGACTGTGCAGTGTGCAATATAAACTTAAGAACGTTAGTCAAGGTGCTAGAATGAAAGAGTGAACACACAAAAGACAAAAGTCAGTGCGTTGTTGTACATGGGTTTAACGTGCAAAATGTCAGTGCGTGTCAACCGCGTAATCTACATACCGTAAGCAAAAGACTGACACTGGTATAGTCCGCAAAGTCACATATCGTCAAACCAAAAGCCATTGACATGCTCCGTCCGTGTTTTTATAGTAAACGCAGGATCATATTAAAAGACGATATTCCACCGTGGAAAGTAAACACTGCCTGAATCAGATATTTTGACAACCTGTGCGTGTGCGGAAAGTCCAACTCAAAAACACGCTCTTCCTCGCCGGCTGGACACTAAAACCGATCAGCAAGTTCCATGTGAAATTCTCCACAGGCTGTCAAAGAACCTGATTTTAAACGGTTGTTTCACAGCGGAATATAATTTTACCACCACAGGTTTTACTACAGTCAGACACATGTAACAACACGTCAATACCTTCACATTTGCATGAAGTTTGGAAAATAGGTCAAAAACACATCTATCAAATGGTAAATGGTGCATTTATACAGAGCCTTTATCCAAGGCGCTTTACATAGATTGTGCATTACATTCACCCATTCAAACCGTTGGCGGAGGAAACCATGCAAGGCATGAACCTGCTCATCGGAAGGATTCAGCAGATGATGCACTTTATTGACTAGCTGCACTTTATCAAGGGAATGTGTGCAATATCTCAGTTTTTTTTATGTTGGTGTGCTCCATGGTGTTTTTCTTTTCCTTCTGTGAATGTGTATATGTTATTTGTATGCAGCTGTGACTCTGTCTCCAAGACAAATGTCTCCTTAGGGAGACAAATAAAGACAACCTTGAACCTTGAGCATCTTGCTCAAGGACACTTCGACACTAAATCTGGGGGATCCTGGGATTGAACTGGGAACCTTCGGGTTCCCAAGTGGCCACTCTCTACCTCCTGAGCTACTGCCACCCCTAGGGATTCATTCACCTCATAACCCCGGTCCTGGATGATAAAAGCATGTCAGGAGTTCGGAAAGTGGGGCGCAAGGACAGAGTGTAAAAATGGAACCAAATGGACATGGACTCGTAACTGTCAGTGTTATGGGAGTCCTTCAAATTAAAAAGTTTGCGAGGCTTTCCAGCGATGGGTGGGGTCACAGAGGGCGCTACAGTTGTACTAGAGTAAAAAGTACAATATTTGCCTCCACCAGGCCGAAGGCATGGGGAGAGTATGTTTTGCACTCCAACCGTGTATGTCCGTCCGTCCGTGTACAGCTAATCTCCGGAACCGTTAGCCTGGTCGATGCCAAACTGTGGTCACACACCCTGTATGCCAACGACGAACCTCTGCCCCCAATATTGTTTTGCCAAACACATTTCTTTACATTACTCATACAGATTTTATCCATACATCACACAAGTCGGTATACATATCTCTACAATGTGATCAACACAGATCCGTTTGATTTTTCATATTCCATCCTGATTCACTACGATTGACATCTACTGTAAGTTTGCACGACTGGCCCATTTAGAACAATTCAACAATATGCCGCAAATCATGAACACAGCGTCCAATTGCGGTGAAACTGTGCAGTGTGTGCACACACATTCCCACTAGGCTGAGGAAGAAATGCCACTTTTCAAATCAGCCTCATGGTGGCGCTATAAGAGGCCCAGTCGAGTCTTTACTTATAACTGCACCGATCTGCGTATGTTTGTATGCACACTCCCTAGAGGCCAAGGAAATCTGCCTTTTATAGCACTACCAGGAGGCCGACTTCTGTGAAACACATTTTTTATATTAGTTCTTCAGATTTTATCCAAATATAACACAAATTGGTACACATGATATTTATAGTCATGTGATCAAGACAGAGCTGTGTGATTTTTTATATTCTATCATGGTTGATTGATTGATATCTAAAGTTTGCAGGCGTTTCCCGTTTTGAACAAAATGCCTCAAATCATGAACACGGTGTCCAATTGCTGTGAAACTTTGCACGCACATTCCACTATTAATGCCACCCTTTTAACATTTCCCTATTATAGCGCCACATGGGAGGCACAATGTTTGCCAAAGAAAACCCCCACATGTTTATATTACTCCTACACATTCAGTCCAAAGTAACATCACAAACATTCTTGACCTGGTGGAGACCTGTGCTCTGAGGAACACTAGCTATAAGTTCCCTCTAAAAAGTACAGAAATGTATAAATACTTCAAACTTACAAAGTACAGTACTTGAGTAAATGTACTTTACACCAGTGCTATTGATAGATGCTGGGAGGGAGTCACGAACCCTGACCCAAAGGGCACAGTAGCGTGCCAGTGTAGGAGCCATCCCCATCCAGCAGGGTCTGGACTGACTTAACTGTGGCTTCTCAAAACTCCCTTGTATTCATTCACATGACTTATCCAGACGTGGACAATGGCATTCTGAAGTTAT
Source organism: Protomyctophum bolini (assembly GCF_963924005.1). Classification (NCBI taxonomy): domain Eukaryota; kingdom Metazoa; phylum Chordata; class Actinopteri; order Myctophiformes; family Myctophidae; genus Protomyctophum; species Protomyctophum bolini. The sequence continues at coordinate 26,244,284 of NC_137878.1, forward strand.
ATGTGACTTTGCCAGGTTTTCCAGGAGAGTGGGAAGCTGGGAACCCTTCCCTACACAGAGTCCCATCTCAACCTATCCCAGCAAGCCAAATGACGTCATGATAACGTTATGATGACGTCCTCCAGTGACTCCGGTGACTTTCAGGACTAGGCCAGATCACAGCCTATATGGGGATGATGTTTACGTCATTTCCAGAACGTCTTCACCAGTCAATAATATAGCTTATTCTGGGCCAGATCTGACTAGTTATGATATTGATCTGACCTCGATCGGACTCTCTGTTTCATCCAGGGACATCCGTCTTAATGGGCAGAATATGTTAGTTGAAATCAGATGATATTCTGGGACAGATCTGACTAGTCTTGGTTTGACTTGATCTGGTCACAATCGAGACGTCACTAATTCGTCCAGGTCCTGACCGTGCTTGCTGGGATAGCTAAAAACACTTCTTTAACCATTTCGAACCTTATACAATATTTTGAGCATTTGGAAAACAGCCAATCTCTAAGCTCATATGAGCTTATGAAGCTCATTGTAGACAAGTGTAAAAACAGCCATTACGACGGCATCAAGGCCAGCCAAAATACATTTTAGTCGACTTTAACTGTAGATTTATAGTGGACTAAAATCTTATAAAACTAGACTAACACTAGTACTACAACATTCCAGGTGACAAAAATGTGGCTAAAACAAAATGAAAACTATTCAGAAGACTATGACTAAAACTAAAAAAATGATGTATTCTGAAGCATGTTTCTGTGTTTTCAGTATTTTCCCCAACCTGTGAGTTATCCTAGGACTTCCAAAGAAGTGAACACACGGAAATAACGTCCGATCTAATGCTAAAGAATTTAGAAAGGGCTAGGGCTGATTTATTTATTTACTTACTCTGGCAGTAAATGAGTTACTTAATTAGGTTTAAGTTGATGAAAACAAGTCTAAAACTGGAAAAGATCAGACTCTCGTTAAGTGAGAGAGGATACGTGAGGTCTGGTGGAATGTGAGCGGTTTGCTGTGGTGGGGCTATGTATTGTTCCACTGATTTTGTTTTGTTTTTATTGTCTGTTTTTGCATTCTTTTATCGTGTTTTGGGTTGTTATTCAATCGGTTTACTGCAAATGTAGCATTGGAGGATGGTATGCATTGGAGGAAGCTATTATGTATCTGCATATTACCCACATTTGGGGTATTGAATGCTTCTGTGGAAGTTGATGAAAAGAATAAAATAAAAACTCCCAACATCACACAGCTACATAATCCCATCTGTACGACAGAACGGAAACAAAGCGCAAAATTAAAAACACAAGTGACTTTTCTCTCTCTTCTTCAATCTGTCCGTGTTTAGCAGTTGTTGTTTTTTGTTTAGTTGTTGTTTTTTTGTGCTGACATGGAGCAGTACACAACAGCATTCTCTTCTAGCAGGGAAGTAATACCATTTGGCTGTCAGAAAATAGGTTTATGTCCTGACATGGAGCAGTACACAACAGCATTCTCTGACCATTTGGCTGTCAGAACATAGGTTTATGGCTCGCTCAATGCTCCAACGCAGCCCAGAGTGAAGAGAAGAGAGAGAGACACGGGAGACTGAGGATGCCTGTTGCTATAGTAACTCAGAGCAGACAGGAGTTTTGTACGTGTACGTGTGCGTGTGCGTGTGTGTGGACTTGAATTACTATACTTGTGAGGGCCAATTGTCCACACAAGTATAGCACAATCTGAGAAATAGAGTAGACGTAATGTTTCGAGGACCATTTTCCTGGTCCTCACAAGAAGAATAGTTGCTTTACTATGGTTAAAAAAAACATTTCTTTACAGATTCAGGAAGTTTAGGGTTGCTTCACCCTCCCAATAACTGATTGTGGGGGTTAGCAGAGATGGAGTACTCGTAAAGAGGCTGGGGAATTGGGAATTGGCTTTACTAAATTGGGACTTTTGTTCCTTTTTTCTTGAAGGGGCATGTTTTGCGCAATATGTCATTATGCCCTATGATCTCTGAGATTTATATTGAAATTACAATAAAAAAATATTTTGAAAAGAAAGAAATTTAGGGTTGGAGTCATGTATGATTTATAATAGGTTGAGCACCCTTACATTTCTACCTATACTATAATCTTAGACGTCTACTTTCATCTTTAACGGTTAGGGTCAAAAATGGGAAGAAATTGTAGAAATGGCAATATTAATCCTAATATGTTGGTCCTCACAACTATAGCACGCATGCATGCACGCACACTGCTGAATCACTGCTCCTCTGGGTAAGAGGACCCTGGACTGAGGACAGGGAGGACAGGACAGGGAGAACCCTGCTATCCCTCCATCAAACAGGACAGGGAGAACCCTGCTATCTCTCCCTCAAACAGGGCAGGGAGAACCCTGCTATCCCTCCATCAAACAGGACAGGGAGAACCCTGCTATCCCTCCATCAAACAGGACAGGGAGAACCCTGCTATCCCTCCATCAAACAGGACAGGGAGAACCCTGCTATCCCTCCTTCAAACAGGACAGAGAGAACCCTGCTATCTCTCCCTCAAACAGGACAGGGAGAACCCTGCTATCTCTCCCTCAAACAGGGCAGGGAGAACCCTGCTATCCCTCCATCAAACAGGGCAGGGAGAACCCTGCTATCCCTCCATCAAACAGGACAAGGAGAACCCTGATACACCATCAAACAGGACAGGGAGAACCCTGCTATCTCTCCCTCAAACAGGACAGGGAGAACCCTGCTATACACCATCAAACAGGACAGGGAGAACCCTGCTATCCCTCCATCAAACAGGACAGGGAGAACCCTGCTATCCCTCCATCAAACAGGACAAGGAGAACCCTGCTATCTCTCCCTCAAACAAACAGCTTTATGTTTCACATCATCCTCAGTATCTCTCGCAGCTTGTTTGCAGGCTTAGCTGGCTTCACGCCCGTGTTTACCAGCGTTAGTGCTTTCCGCAGCGTTCCCCTTAGAAAGCATAAATAGGCATAAAACCAAACAAATCGCGAGCGAAGAAAAACAAATAGCGTGGAAGAAGGAAGCAGCTGTTCATTTGCCAGGGCATTATCTGGCTGGTGTGCATGACCGAGGAAGACGGGGAATCATCCGGGCCTGTGTCGCACACAATAGAGTACCATCCACAAAGCAGTTGTGCATGCATGGTCGTTGGCACGTTGTGATGTTTGTATAGATCAGCTATTTTTGCACCTCCAAATCAGGCGTTAAGTGTCTGAACATGGAACCGTACATGTGACAGTCGGTCATGTGTATATACACTCACAAGGGTGTGTGTGTGTGTGTGTGTGGTAGTGATAATGGGCGTGCTGGCTGGTTGTGTGGAGCGCAGCTGGAAGCAGCGGGGGGGCAGAGCACTGCGGAATTCCCCACCAGCAAAGACAGGTCTATTTATAGACACACTCTGACGATATACACATACACGTACTGTATGTGTGCCATATGGCTGGGTGGGCCCTCCAGTGCGCGCGCACGCACGCACACACACACACACACACACACACACACACACACACACACACACACACACACACCTTATCTTCATATTCTAACCATTTGTGATTTTTGTAAATTAATACACTACTACTACTACAACTACTACTACTACTACAAGCTCGAAACGTGGCGCGAAGAGACACATTTTGAGATTGTAGATCTGCTACTTTTTCCGTTTTTTTAATTTGAATCCTGAAAAGTAGGAGTTTTTCTCCGACAGAGACTATACAGTATATGACAAACACTCACTCTCTTTGTGAGCATAGTAAGTAAGTATATTCTAACCTATTTTATCCTTTTGTGTTGTTTTTTTGTAAATTAATGCCCTACTTGATCATACTACACAGCGTCACACAAAAGTATTCCAAAAATAGCACATCTATACAAGCTCAAAACACGTCACACCGACATGCGTTTTGAGCCTGTAAGATTGTTTTGAATCCTGCAAATTAACAGTTTTGGACATGGATTCGGATTCCACCCGACAAGCAATACTCTGAAGAAAACACACAAAAATACACCCACATCCAGCCATCATTCCGATTGATTCATACGTCTGTGCGTGCGTGCGTTTGTGTGTGCGTGCGTTTGTGTGTGCGTGCGTGTTTGAGCGTATGCATGTTGTCTCAAATTTGTAGGACAAGCACAGCTGCTGTGGAACAAAATATCGGTCTATAGGTCACGGCTGTAATTGGAATCTCATTTCTGACTACGGGAGGTGACACACATATATATATATACATACAGTACTGTACTGTATATGTGCTGTACACACACACACACACACACACACACACACACACACACACGTCACACACACACAGACAGCACACACTCATGCACACCCTAGCCTAGTGGTTCAAGGCCAACACAAACTAATCAGTAACTCTGACCTGCCCCTGGGTTGTGTGTGTGTGTGTGTGTGTGTGTGTGTGTGTGTGTGTGTGTGTGTGTGTGTGTGTGTGTGTGTGTGTGTGTGTGTGTGTGTGTATGTGCGTTACATGCCATTTAAGCTTAGCTCACCTAAGCAGAAGCTCTTTGGGGAGTTTCTTGTTGATGGGGGCTTCATCGCTGTTAGAGAACACCTGCGGAGAAAACAACACATGATGTACACGTTAGCCGCGTGCGTGTCTGTACACATGTGTGTGTGTGTGTGTGCGTGCGTGTGCGTGTGCGTGTGCGTGTGCGTGTGTGTGCGTGCACGTGTGCATGTACGTGCATGAGTAATGGCTGCAAGAGAGGGTGAATGGCAGATATGAGCCATAAGTCACTATGGTAACGGAACACTCAAGAACAGGCTGGGGGTGGGGAAACGACAACATTCACAACACCCTCGCATTAAACAAAAACCATTAAAGCACCAGGTTGCACCAATTCATACTTTTTCATGCGATCGCTCACAGAAAGCCTTTGTTTCGGTTGAAATTCTGCTTAAACCACTTAAAACATGCAGTAATCCTGGTCTCTAAACTACCTCCCCCTGCCTGGCCAGCCAGGGCGCCTGATGGAGGGGAAAAGAACTGGTCGGAATAACGTGTTCCTTCCACGCGCTACGTCCGGCCAGGGAAATTCCCCCCCTGTCAGGTGAAAAGAAGCAGCTTGGACTCCTCATGCATAGAAGGAGGCATGAGGTCAGTCTGCTGCCCCCCCAGGTTGGCAGAGGAAGTGTAGCGCCCAGGATTACATTAGATAATTGGCACTGGGTGAAAAAAACTGGGTTGCAAAAATTGTGGGATAAAATAAATAAATAAAAAGGTGAAAGTGAAACTCCCCGGTGGTTAATACAACAAGGCATCAGGCATCTCAATTCATTCAATATTTATATCATATCATATCATAATAATAATAATAGGAAACTTTGACAATGGTTTCCCTGATTGTTAAAAGGAAACACTCCTTGAATACGCAGAAGTGACCCGTGATGACCGAAGCCTACATAACAGTCACATTCCCCAGAGTCAAGCATCTGTAGCAGCCATCATCATCAGCTACTTTTGTTATTGGTCACACCCAATAACAAAGACACATCATATGATTTGACATGCCTTTCTCGCACACACGCGCACACACACACACACACACACACACACACAGTCACACACACACACACACACACACACACACACACACACGTTCCTGCTATCAGCTGTGTCCTTAGTGAGCTAACGTGACCCTGGCAGGCAGTCAGATGACCAATTTACTTCAGCTATGCTAACAACATTCTAGAAATGTATCCTTGGATTTCCTTTGCTTACAAGTGAACAAACACAGAGTATATTATTAGCCCAGTTTTCTGATGAGCGGATCACACACACACACACACACACACACACACACACACACACACACAATACCCATTTATACTTTTTCAGTTGAACTTCTGCATAAACCACTTAAACATACTGTAGCAAAGATATCCGATCTACAAGCTCACAACACGTTGTGACGTCTATGTAGTATGATCAAATAGGGAGTTAAGATAAGAGGTTTCTGAAACCTTCTGCCCGGCAAAAACATTTGTCTAAAATGAAAAGCCGGGGTTGAAAACGGTTAAAGTGTCTTTCATACCGCAGGTAAAACAAGGTGATTGTTGCACTGAGGCAGAACATTCTAGAGAGCAGGTGGGCTGGCCGTTTCCAGCCATGAATGGAAGTCACAGCAGAGAGAGCACACAGACACCCACTAACCACAGCCACTGTGCCACAGCCACTGTGCCACAGCCACTGTGCCACAGCCACTGTGCCACAGACAGACAGACCACATCCACTGTGCTACTGCACACAGAGACACACACACACACACACAGCACATCCACTGTGCTACTGCACACACACACACACACACGCACGCACGCACGCACACACACACACACACACACACACACACACACACACACACACACACACACACACACACACACACACACACACACACACACACACACACACACACACACACACACACACACACACACACACACACACACACACACACACACACACTGTTGTCAGCGATATATTGCCTAGCCCTAGCGGCTCTTATCCTCACATGCACTCTGTCCAACTGTAGTGTCCTAACAAGAGAGAGAGAGAGAGAGAGAGAGAGAGGGCTCCCGCAGCCAGACAGACAGACAGACAGTCAGTCAGTCGTCCATCAGTCAGTCAGACAGCCAGTCAGTCAGAGCGACAGACAGACAGTCAGACAGACAACCAGCCAGCTCAAACCCACACATTATTTTACAGACAGAGGATGTCGGGAAGAGCCAAGGCACACTCTAATGGGGTGCTTTTGGAATGTTTGATGATGCACAGCTCGCTCCATCTGATCATCACACGCACACGTTGCGCGCACAGTCGCACACACACACACACACACACACACGTTCGGATCACCTCACATCACCTCAGATCGCCTCACATCACCCCTTAGAAACGAGAAATGAGGGAGAAAAGAGTGTGTGTGGGGTGGGGTGGGGAGGGAGGGAGGGGCTAGGCCCTAGCCCCTCCCTCCCTCCCCACCCGCTAGGGGGATAAGTAAACCAGTGTGATACTTGGTTGTGTGCATGGTGTCGCACACCAAATATTGTAGTCGATCTATAAGTTCACAGCGAGTGCCAGCACAAAGCGCCGTGGACTCTGTAGATCAGGTGTAACTCAGGCGGAACAGACAGAGTGGGACAACAAAAGAACAGAGGAGACGATGCACAGCAGCACCGCAGGAAGAGAGGAGAGGAGAGGAGAGGAGAGGAGAGGAGAGGAGAGGAGAGGAGAGGAGAGGAGAGGAGAGGAGAGGAGAGGAGAGGAGATGCAAGTCCACCCGCAAGGGTTTTGAAGTCAGCAGCCGTCTGTCAGGAAATTATGCACCATCAAAACTAAATGCAAGGAAATCACTGAGTATAATATTTGCTCATCCCCAACATTGTCACGTCACGGTCGCTTGAATTCGCTTACCATCTACATTCTGAACATGATGAAGCAACAGAAGTGATTTGACAGACAAACCAGATGAGAGAGTGATAAGGGTAAGGGTGGTGGCTCAGGGGTAGAGTGGCTGGATGGGAACCGCAAGGTTGCCAGTTCGAAACCAGGCTCCCCCAGAGTTAGTGTCGAAGTGTCCTTGAGCAAGACACTGAACCCCTAATTGCTCCCGATGTGCAGGTTGGTACCTTGCATGGCTTCTTCCGGCATCGGTGGATGAATGTGTGTGTGTGTGTGTGTGTGTGTGTGTGTGTGTGTGTGTGTGTGTGTGTGTGTGTGTGTGTGTGTGTGTGTGTGTGTGTGTGTGTGTGTGTGTGTGTGTGTGTGTGTGTGTGTGTGTGTGTGTGTGTGAATGAAATGTGCAATCTATGTAAAGTGCCTTGGATAAAAAAGGCACTATATAATGCAGTGCACCATTTACCAATGTTGCAGTGTATCAATGAATTGTCTGATATGGGTCTCTCCATTTTGGGGGCTTTGTTCTAAACATCCTCCTGTGCTGCATGGACGTCACTCACCTTTGAGCTGGCGTTCCAAGAGAGAGAGAGACAGACACAGAGAGAGAGAGAGAGATTTGGAACAGCTGATTTGGGAAGCCACCCAATCCAGCGGGCCTGGGACCAAAACCCAAACCAAATTTCATCATAATGCTAACCGCTTCGTTGTATTGATCAATTGTTCCAGCCCCATAAGCACTCCATGATGAGATTAAAATTCACCGCAAATCATGCACCATCAGAAGACTCCCCTACTGTAGTGTACGAGACAACCTGGACTGCTAAAAAGCAGCGTTCCACGGTTTCTATATGACAAGCGGGAGGGTTTCTGCTGGCGTACCACCACCGCAGAATCGAGGACAGGTGTCGGTTTTTTATACATTTCATTGAGCAAATTAATTGATAACCGACAACTTTAGAATAATGGTTTTCTAGGGCACTCAGGTGGCACAGTGATAAAGTGCCTGCCCAGTGCCACCACCACGGATTGTGTGGCTTTGAATCCACCGTGCGTGGTGCATCTCTCTTTGTCAGGCGACGGGCGTCTATGCGAACACGATTGGCCCGTGTTTGGGGGAGGGAAGCTGGGGGAAGCCGGGGCGGTGGGAGCACAAACTCCTACAGGCTGAGGCGGCACCTGTCAGCAGGGAGTGTTTGGCAGGAGGAGTAGGACGAAGGCCTTACATCCTCCCGATGGGGGCTCCTCACTGGCAGGTGAGTCAGTAGGACAGCAGCGACAACACAGAAACGTATGTGGCGAGGAATTAATTGGCAAAACGACTAAAACAATTGGATGGAAAAACAGTGTAAAAGAAAACACATGATTGGTTACTCTAAATTAATAATAATGGTTGTCATCCAAATTCCCATTTCTGACAAATTTGGCAGTTATTAGGCAAGATGGCTAGCCTGTGACACAGGAGCGTGTGCACAACTGTGCAATATGTGGCCTTTAGGCCACCCCCGGTATGCATACCAGCCATCTCTCTGCATGCTCCATTAAAGGTTCCTGCCTCACTGGCCGCCGCCGTGCTGGCTCCAATGCGTGTGCCAGCCAGCCGGGACGGAGGGCAGCATTGAAAAAAAAACTCAAATTGTCAAAATTTTACGTACAAGCTCACAATATGTCAGGAGATGGGCTATGTTCGCACCACGACACCATCAGACAATAAAAGTACATGAACCAGCTAGGGCTTAAGAGTGGTTAAAGGTCCCAGTCAGCGCCGTCATGACTCCCTGTGCCAGCCCAGCAGCAGCAGAGCAGCATTCCCGAGCAGGGAGTTCCTCCCCAGAACCACACCGACTGACTCGGGGCGTTCCTATCCTGCACAACATTGGGGGGCGGGAGGGGGGAGGAGAGGGGGGGGATTTGGCCGGCTTCTGAAGAGCCGTACGCTATACTATGTGACTCAGCTTTAAGCGAATTATTTTCTAGCCTTTGAAGATGTCGTTAAGATACAGCTGAAGATGAGGTCGGAATTAGATCAGGATTTCCTGCCCCCGCGTCAGTCCGGCATAATATTGGAATATTGATATTCATTGCTGGGGCCATCCCCGCTCTCTCAACTCCTGCTCTGCTCAAGTCACTCTGTTATCGCTCTGTCACTCTCTGTCTCTCTCTCTCTGTTGTTTCGACACCATACGTTAGTTTTCAACCTCTTTCTAAGAAGCTTAACGAGCCTGGGAAATCCACTGAGATACACAAACATCCCTCTCTCTCTCTGTTTATGATATAGACCAGGCATCTGACAGAGAAAGTCTACTTGTAAGTGCCATCAAGTCAAACCCTGAAGAATCACAACCATGTGTTTGAGATGAACAATACACATACATAAATACACACACACACACACACACACACACTAAGACATGCACGCACACATGCATGTACACACGCACGCATGCACACACACTGTTATATACAGTATAGGCCTGCCCTACATATACTCAGTCAGTATATATGGCTACATACATACATTCATAACCGGTCGGACCAGGGGCTGGTTTGGTTTGTGTAAACACAGTCATAATCATTACACCACAGGTATTACATACTGTATCTGCCCAAGGCGCTAATCTTAAATCCCACATCAAAGCTTTCTCTGGATCGCACAGACTGGCAGCGTGCATGCATGTACCCATCCCCATGCGTCTGTGCTGTCCACGCTCAGAGGACATGTATGTACCCATTCCCTGCATCAGCAACTGTCAATGCTGTGGCATATAGTGAAAGGAGAAGGCATGTATGTACCCATTCCCTGCACCAGTGCTCAGTGAAAGGAGGACATGTTTCTGGTTTCTCTTGTGTCTGTAGCACAAGTGGTGGTTTGTACTTTGTAGTGTACTTTGTAAACATACGGACACCCAGAATAGATGTGCTGCTCTAGTCTGTACGCATGTGTAGCACTACAGGTATATAGCGATATAGATAGCTACATTATATTTATATCTGTAGAGGTATTTTGCCCATCCATTGTTATATGGATGATGCATTACATTGTAATGCATCCGTCTTGTCTACATTGCTCATCCTCTTTCTTTCTGAGACTTAGATTTGGGCACTGTGCCCTCGTATCTCATCTTCATTTTGCCCCCCATTCACTTATTGAAACGGCAAACGGACCTGAGTTGCAACAACTGCACAACTGCAAATAATAGGAGATCGTTGCCTTGCTGTGAGCTTGTAGATCGGACATTTCTGGTGAAGGGGGGGTCCGTTGGGGTTCAAGTGGTTTAAGTAATATCATCTTACCTAATAATGTTCATGTCATTTTTACTTCTTCTCCCATTATATGTGTATGCTTTTACAAAGTCACCGACTGACTAATGAAACAACACTGTCTGCTACAGTGGCTTGAATTTGCATGCTGTATTTTTAGAGCACCCACCAATACACCACTGTCTACCACCTCCACCACCAGCCCTGGGGCAGTGTGGTGGTCTGGTCTCCGGTGCAGCGGGCTGCCTGCCTGCCCTGCCCCAGCCCCTCCAGTCAGTCCCCGCAGCCCTAAGCTCCATGCTGTCGCTGCATGCCTGTCAGCTGGTGCCGGCTGGACAATAATAACAGGATTTCGGATTACCCCCCTTCGGCCAACAAAAGCCTCGGCTTCCCTCCTGTCCTGCAGCATGTAAAATTAGACCCGCGGTGCACACGGATCGAACACACACGTACAGTGTACGTGCACAACGCGCGCGCACACAGACACACAGACACACAGACACACACACACACACACACACACACACGCACACAGACACACTATACTCCCCATTTATTCTTGTTATAAACAAACAACCATAGTGAATAGTGATAAGATGTCATCATCATTCAATCATACCTCGAACCTGCCCTTGGTGATGCCGTTCATGTCTGCGGAGGTGGAGGGTCGCTGCTGCTGCTGTTACCCGCACAGACGCACCGGCAGGGCGGGGAGGAGGCTGTCGGATGAACGCCGTATTGTTTTTGTGTCGCTGCCTTGGTTGGTCGGGTTGCTGCTGCTCTCTTTTCTCTCTGACTCTCTCTCTCTCTCTCTCTCTCTCTCTCTCTCTCTCTCTCCCCTCTCTCTCTCCCCTCTCTCTCTCTCTCTCTCTCTCTCTCTCTCTCTCTCTCTCTCTCTGTCTCTCTCCCTCTCTCCCTCTCTCCCTCTCTCTCTCTCTCTCTCAGTCTATCTCTCTCCCTTCTCTCTACTCTTCCCACCCAGCCGTCGGCGGCGACGAGGCTCCTGCCTCCAGTCCGGGGTCATTCGGGAGGGTGCCGCCTCGCCAGTCGCCTCGGCTCGGCTCGCCTGTACCGGTGTCGGTCGGGCGGTGGTGGTGGTAGGTAGGCGGCCTGTTGTCCGTTCCCTGCTCGTCCTCCTCCGGCAACAGCAGCAGTAGCTCTACGGTGTCATCACACACACAGAGCCACCAAAATAACAATAATAACATGGACGGTCTGTCTGTCAAAGAGAAAAGTGACTTCACTTCCGCCTCTTGGTCCCTCCCCTCCCCTGCCTCTCATAGTTCAGCCCAGTGCGAGTTTAGATGTCCAATAAAAAAACACTAAACAGCTATTTCAGATAACATATTTTTTACAAAATAAACTAATATTATGAAGCATGACAAAGGAATGGGGGCGGGTTCAAGTGACGTCACCGCTGCGGGAAAAGCCACGCGTGGTGGATTTGTTTTGGTAAAGTCTACATCCCATTGCTGGGAGAGACGGGCTGTTGCGTTTTGGTTGGTTGGTTGATTGGTTGTCGGGACAACCAACGTGTTTAGGGGAAGAGTAATATATTGATAAATTAAATCTCTATCTGTAAAAATTACTCTGTTTAAGGGGCTAAGAAAGAGAGCTATCACATTGTAGCCTATTACAAGTTAAGTTTATACGACGTTGGTGCTGACTAGACAAGAGTAAGTCATATCATATATACATATTTACATGTATTAAAAGATCTTCCAGAGAAAATGCCTAAATGTAGTACTGTAAATAGTACTGCCTATAGCTAGTACTAAAACATTGTAGTTGTATGTATTTTATCAAAGGATTATACATAGGCCCTAGTTTGTTTGTATACGTCATTGCCAAGTTGCCACGACACGTAGAGAGAGACACCTTTTAATTTTAAATCAGATGATCACATTATGACTCTGAGCCTTTATTATTAGGACTAGCTTTTATCAATCCCGCCGCTAGAGGGCGCGCGTGCACAGCGCCTACAGTCCCTGATGTGATTTACCCTGGTAATTATTCATTCATAATCATAACAATGGTTTATCGCAGTGGTTCCCAAAGTGGGGTCCGTGGACCCCCAGGGGTCCTTGAGGGAGTTCCAGGTGGTCCCCAGCTAAATGATAGTTTGGAACCAAATGGACCCTTATGGGTCTGTAACTCTGAGAGTGTACAAATGGAACCAAATTGTGTACACTCTCAGAGTTAAATTAACATTAAATTAACATTTTATAAATATAAAATCATAAATATAAATTGGGGGTCCCAGAGATAGAAATGCCGTTAAATGGGGGTCCGTAGACTAACGCATGTCAAACTGGGGGTCCTTGAAATTAAACGGATTGAGAATCTCTACTAGAGCCGTTAAACTTATTATGGCCACAAATATTGAAATAACGACAATTGTTCAAATTGATACAATGCCTAGATTATAAAGTAAAGGAAAGTCAAAACAAATGTGTACAGTACAGTGTACTGTACACACACACACACACACACACACGGGCGGAAGTGTGCCTTTAAACATAAACAATTGCGGTTATATTCACCTATAAAATAGTTGTGTTGCTATTTTGGAGCTTTGTAATCCCATCATGCATGCAAATATTGTGGTTTTATTCAAAAGTTTACAAAGATAAAACTCAAAAGACACACCAAAGTACAGTAAAGCGTCATGCTATAAAAAAACGAAGATTGATTATTGAGAATTTAAAAAGAAATGTCACTGCTATTTATTAGTGTCTGTATCTCACCCCTTTGTTTACAATTGCATCAAATCTCTCTCTCTCTCTCTCTCTCTCTCTCTCTCTCTCTCTCTCTCTCTCTCTCTCTCTTGCTCTCTCTCTCTCCCTCTCCCTCCCCTTCTCTCCAGCTCCATAATAGTTTTGGTAGGCTAAATATAACAAAGACATTGCTAGAGGGTTTTGG
>NC_137878.1:26262894-26270394 GCF_963924005.1 Protomyctophum bolini
TTTTGTATTGTGGCAATCTTTTATTTATTTATTAATTACTAGTAGCCAATTATATTTTTCCCACATGTTGTTTGGAGAAACACATTTCTTTCTAATGTTAATCAAAGAGTAACGTTGTACAGAGTTATATAAAGTTTCTGCCAGTGTTTTTTTTTTCTCTATATCACAAACAAAGACAGGACAAACACATGCATCCCCTCCCATTCGGCTATAGGCGGAATGACCAAAAGCAATCAGTTTGAGTAGACCACCAGTCAGTCAGTCAGTCCATATACAACACACAAAAGAAGGCTGCATGGAGAAGGAAAAAAATGCATATAAGCAGCATACATATATGCAAACACTGTAACACAAGGTACACGTACATATATAAATAAAATCCCTTGCTTCTGCAGATACACATTTTGGTGTTAATATCAGTGCTGCTGTTGCATCTATAGATGTCTGACCTGCCAGTACATTACTGGTTCTGTGCCTGATTTGAAGTACACACAGTACAAGACCAAAGATGTACATCTGCTATATTGGCACCGGTCAAAACAGGTATTTAATGTGGTTAACCTGCGTTACACACAGGGGAGGTTTATTTGATCATCATGTTATGTGTGCACTGTGATAATGTGATGGCTTTGTCCATGTGATTGTGTTATTACTAGTTCAAACCACTGTGTTAGGTATATACGTGTGCGTATCTGGAGGATCCAGAGGAGAGCTCATGTGAGCAGTGTGCACTTATCACCATTAACAGATAGATGCAAACAATGGCTGCACATGTGTGTCTGTGGACTGTGTGGTCATTCTATTCACCACATGGATGGACCACGCTCATTCAGCTTTTTATCTCAACACAAGCAGTGGTGGAAAGTAACCAAGTACATTTACTTAAATTTGAGGTATTATACTTGAGTATTTCAAATTTCCAATACTTTTACTTCTACCCCACCCCCCACTACATCTCGGATCCAAATATTATACTGTTTTACTTTAACTGGGGACCACCTGGAACCGCCTCAAGGACCACTGGTTGAAAACCACTGCTCTAAAACAATCTCATAGGCTATACACTGCCAGGAATTGACAGTCATGTAGGCCAAGATGAATTGCTCACCAGGTCAGAGGTGATCGGTCCCACATTAGTCAAATGGTGACAAAGTGTCATTAAAAGTCAATGTACAGGTGTTATGTAACTCACTGTGTGCAGTCAAACTCTTCACTGTGTGACATAAATGAAACATGCAAACATTTAGGCAATGACTCACTGAGAATATAATGTCAGCTTTGCACCCCCCTCTCTCTCCCCCTCCCTTGATCCCTCCACTCCTTCACCGTCTCCATCTCTCTCTCAGTAACTAATATACTGTACTGTACATACTTTTGGTACTTTTACTTTATATTACTGGAGTATTTCCAATTTTCAGTAGGCCTAATTTTACTTCTACTCTCCACTACATCTCAGAGGCAAATACTATTAGCCTTTTATAGGCTACTTTTACTCCACTACAATTTATTTGACAACTTTATTTAATATAGACTTTGTATATTTTGATTATTATTTCAAAACATATACATTAACCACATAGGCCTAAGCCCTACAGTACATTTCGGCCATTTGAAAATAGTCAATCTACAAGTTCACAGATCTACTATTTTCAAAAGATCTGTCTATACATTTACAAACTTGAAACGGGACAGTCACATTCTGCATAATATGAGTATAGCCTACTTTTACTTTTAGGCTACTTTCTTTCTTCCCCCACCCCCCTCCACCCCGCCCCCTCTCTCTCTCTCTCTCTCTCTCTCTCTCTCTCTCTCTCTCTCTCTCTCTCTCTCTCTCTCTCCCTCTCTCTCGGTCTGTGCGTAAAGGCGCAGCCATTGGGCAGTATGCATGGCCATTGGGCGCTGCTGCGTTGCGCATACCGTAGGTATCCCAGCAGCAGTGCCTGTTCCAGCCTCCTCCAGATTCTGAGCCGTGACGTATTTACTGACGGGGACACGCGAGTTTTCACGCCGGTGCTCCATCTGCTCGCCAAGGCACTATTTGGGGAGATAAACCGCGCCTCGCTCCCAGCCAGCTTGCATGCACTGAGAACTGTTTTTTCCGATTGCACTTCTCATGTCAACAAGCTCACCTCCGCTCCATCCTCTCAGTCCGACCTCTGCCACCGCGGGAGAAATAACGGGAGTGCCTTCTCTTTTTTCTCCCTCCACCATATCTCCAATCTCCACCCCTGTAATATCAACACCTGAGTGAAAACACAGTTTCAGAGCATTTATTTTCAAGGGACGTTTTCACGCTGAACCCCGCGGACGGAGCGCGCATAAAATGTTGGAACGTTACAGAAGAAAAGTTGTTTTATCATGCCTGTTTGGATGCTTGGCGTGTCTCGCCGTGGCCTCTGTCGTTACCGCAGACGGTAAGTTTTGATTTACTAAGTTAGGATTTGGACTGATTGCACTGTAAAGTGTTATAGGCCCTGAATACTGTAGTCTATAGCTTTAGTTCTGAGTGTATATAGCCTACAAGTGGACCAATTTGGTTCCATGATAACACAGAATTAAATTAATGGTTCTATTCTTCTATGATAACACAACTGTCAGCCAGAGGCAGAGCACGATGCATGAGCATGATGATGATGATGATGATGAACGGGGTGTATTAGGCAATGAGCTGCAGTCAGGAGTAGTATGTTATCAGTAGGCTATGGTATCACATTTACACACTGTTGTGTCTCACGGCTGTGTCTCACTGTTGATCAGTGAGACACAGCCATCTCTATATTTATAAACATTGTGAAATAAAATAGCTTGTATTAAATTACTGAAGAGATTTATTCTGACATGCCTTAGTTCTCCTATATGAGTTTAGGTTGCATTGCATTCGGATGTGGGACACTGTACAGTACTGTACGTGTATGCAGGTTACAGCAGAGCACACATGACTTTTAACTGATCTCTATATTTGCAGTCAAAAGAAAGATGCTTTGTGTGGGCATGTGTGCAAGGGAATTTCCACTTATTTTTGTTTTCAAAGAAAACTATTCATAATCAATTTAATTCATTATTATATTAAAAGGTAGGAGCCGTTCTGGATCACTGACTTTCATAGGCAAATTATTAAAGGCCATGTTTGTGAAGCTGAAAGATGTGTATTTCCCCTATTTTTCTTCTAATGCCCAGATATTCTTTGATGCTTACAAAATGAATGTCCCCTTTGTCAAGAAAAATACAAAGATCAATCACAGTGGTATAGAGTCATCTTGTGAAAGGCTACGGCCACACCTGACCTTGTGTGGCCGTCTCTTTTCAATTAATGGTTTTCTATGGAAACGGAGCGTGTTCACACAGAAAGCTGCACAATGGCAACAAATCCATATGTTCCCATTGAAAACCATTGCAAAAAGACGGCCTTGTAGGCCTATAGGCTGAATCATGTGTGACCGTACCCTAAAGTCTTTCTCTCTGCTCCAGCTTTTTAACAGGAGATAATGTTGATCTAGAGCAGGCGTTGCCTGTGGTCCCTGACCAATGACCATGGATTTATGTAGGATTTGTTGATTTAAAAAAAAGAAAATCTTTCCACTAGTTGAGAAACCGCGAACTGAATGACCTGGTGACCTATGATGACCGACCGTCCATGTAGTCATTTACTGACAAGTTGGAGGTCATGAAATTCAACAGAAAAAGCTGGGAGTATACGTTACAATCTCCAGAGGGGGAAGTGCACTGGATTGTCTGGTTGAGTCATTATTATTAGGAAATGATTAGTAGTCAATGCACTCCCTTTTCATGAAAAACTTTAAGAAATGTGAAGGTGGTTCCTATATTTCTGAGCTCCATCCTGGTATAACACGTGGGATTCAAACCATGGCGGTCTTTGTGGCATTCCGGTCAGAGAGGTTCTAACTTCTGAGCCACAGATCTACACTCACCCCCCTCTGACCCCATTCCCCACCACTTGATCATGGCACTGCAATGTTACGCCTGGGTTTCGAACCCTGCATGGTCCCCCGCACTGCAGGAAGGGACGTTAAAGACAAATATCTTAAACATATAACCTCTTGGCCGGGGGACATATAGGCTCTTTGCTCTTCAGGCAGTGGCTCAGGGGTAGAGTGACCAGATAGGAAGCGCAAGGTTCCCCAGAGTTAGTGTCGAAGTGTCCTTGAGCAAGACACTGAACCCCTAGTTAGTAGTTGCTGCGAGAGTGAGCCCCTAATTGTTCCCGATGTGCAGGTTGGTGCATGCGTGCATGCATGGTTTCCTCCGGCATTGGTGTGTGAATGTGTGTGTGTGTGTGAATGGGTTGTAATGCACAATCTATGTAAAGTGCCTTGGATAAAGGCACTATATAAATGCACCATTTACCAGGCAGAGGCTCTGAGCCGCTTTGCTACGCCATGTTGATGGAGAATGATTCAGGTGCTTTTGGAATCACATCACGTCTGACACGGGGCAGGGGGGGGGGGGGGGTGGCATCCTCTCTGCTCCACTGATCTCATTCCCCCCCAGAAACGTGGGGGTGAATTAGTTCTACTGTTATGCCACCAAAATGTGGAATGCCCTCCCTGTACCAACAATCATCTAAAAGTGGGACTCCCTCCTTCAAAACCGCCATAAAAGAGCACATTTTGGCAATCTTCTAGCTTTCCAAAATGAATCACCCCTCACAGTTTTTCTGTGTATACTACTGTATACTTCTACTGCTCCTATAGTATATTGATAATTTCTTGTATGTCTTTATGTCTGTAGGTGCCAAAATCCCAAAAATGTATCTTACGTGTGAAAAGTGTGAAAACTCAATCAAACAAAAACAGTAAAATAATAGTTTCTGGTCTAACCTCAGAGCTGTCTTTCCACTGAGAAGCAAACTTGTACTGCCAAGCACTCACTGTGACCCTGGCTCATTTATACAGGCCTGTTCTCAATTAACGCAGCTGCTCTAAATACCTTGATTAAAGCAGATCCCTGCACAGCTCAATTATGCCCAGCTCTACTACTAACAGAATAGTTGAACAAACACTGGACAATACAAACCTATATAACATTAATTTCCATACAAAATTGCAAATAAACAATTCTCACAAATCACAGGTACAGTATATGTGTTTTCAGATACCTGCTCCTACAATGTATTTGATGAATTGAATACACGACAGGACCACAATGAAAACAAGCCCTCAGAGTGTCATCGTCTTAGCATCATTGTATAACTGTACCTCTGTACTTTGTGCAAACTGTTAATAAGGTTTTCAATCAATCAATCAATCAATCAATCAATCTGTCCCACAGGTCGGGTGTTCCTGCTGGACCTGAGGAACTCCTCTGATGTGCTGGGCGTCGGGGAGGCGGAGCTGGCCTGTGGCGTGCGGCGAGCCCGCCTGGCGTCGGCCGAGGAGCTCCGCCACGCCGTGGACGAGTGCTCCTTCGCCGTGTGCACGAGTGGCTGGCTGTACGGCGGCACCGTGGGGTAAGTGTGTGTGTGTGTGTGTGTGTGTGTGTGTGTGTGTGTGTGTGTGTGTGTGTGTGTGTGTGCGTGTGCGTGTGTGCGTGTGGTCATTAATTGCTTGGGATAAGAAGGGGAGGTCAAGAGTTGTCAACGACTGGCTTTTTTGAGGCGAAGCAGGCAGGCCAAAAGATGTACTAAAAAGAGACTGCGTGAGGAAGGGGAATGAGAGTGAGATGTGTGAATACCATGAGAGAGAGAGAGAGAGAGAGAGAGAGAGAGAGAGAGGAAGAGATGAGGGGAGAGTTAGGCGTCCGAGCAGCAAGGGGAAGAGAGAGAGGAAGGGGGAGTGGAGGAGAGAAAGCCTCCTCTGTTCCTCTCCGCTCCAGAGGAGGAGGAGGAGGGGGGAATTCTGAGCCGGGGTGTCATGTCCACAACTGCCTCCATTTACACCTCTCATCTCCACGGTAACATGACACACAGCTCCCATCACCCAGAGAGACAGAGAGAGAGAGAGTATGGCTCATATAAGACAGATTATGTTTTTTACAATCTTGGCATTAATTACAGAGGCACTTTGTGTGAAATAAACAAAGTATTTTGCTGCATGTCTTTTGCTGCATGTATTTTGCTGCACCGAGCTTGTAGACCTAGTATATAGAGGAGGACCCCACATAATTAAATACATCGGGTGGAGGGTTAGAGCTTTTCTTTGAATTCTTGGCCAGGGTCCAACGTGGAATTGTATAGACAGAGATTGTAACAGGTCAATTATGATCTGGAATTCTGGATGTACAGCATGGATGTACTTCAGCTGGACGCCCTGGGACTCAAACCAGAAACCTTTGTAGAGAGAAAGTGACAGGTCCGGACAAATGTGTCCGTGGCAAGACCTGGCCTCGCCCGTTGCAAATTTTGTATTTTTTTTTTTGTCTTTTAGATAACATTATAATGTTCTTATTTTGAGCATAAGACAGACCCCATTACTGAGTTTCAGTCACAGACCTGATCATAGAAGGCCCATTTGTATGTCCACCTTGGCAAACAGAACTTTGACAAACATGTCCACCACAAGCCAGCATGGCGCTGACCCCTGAACGTGACTTGCTAACTGACTGGGGAGGCAAGGAAGGACTTTAGTGTAAAGCTACAAAGTCTGCAATTAAGATGCAGACACTGTGAAATCCTGGGTGTTTGTTTAACTTTGAAAGTGTAAAATTATGTACCTGTACCTTTCTATAACTTTGAGTTAAATTAAACCAAACATTTCACAGTGTAAGCATAAATAGAGTGTTGAAGGTCAGTTGCTTGCTGAGAGGAAGCTCTTATTCTTGGAGTATAATGTTGAGAAAGTGATGCCCCAAGGGACTCTGTCTCAAACAACAAAGGACTTTATTAAACATAATATGTCTGTATTATGGACAAAGTTTTGATACACCAGGGGGGGGGGGGGGGGGCTTCCATGGGGTCGTCCCCAGGTTACAAAAACCCAAAAGTGCAAGAGGAGCAAAATGGCGGCTGCCCTAAAATGGCTAAAGATGCACGTCTGCCTGCAAAGGAAGACGTGACACATTTTTTTGTTCTCTCTCTCTCCCTCCCTGCATTGGTCGGTGGACATCAGCTTTCACACCCACATACCATGTTTCACAGTCTATCATCCATCTCTATCTCTGTGTATGTCTGAAAACCTCACCCTCTCTCCCCCCGCGTGAACTCTCCTGCCTGCCTGCCGTTACACAGCAGAGTGGAGGTTCTCAGCGGGCCATGTAGGCCAGAGGTTTTCCCCTCCATTTGTCTCAGACCTCAGGACCTCACACACGCCGTCCCGTGTCCCCATCCATCGTCACCGCTTCGTGGCCTCTACACTAAGTCTACATCATCCTCTCAAACAGACCGACCTGGAGGTATTCTTGATCCTCCTTCAGCAACGCCAAGATGGAACACCTCTGATAAGGTGATAACAGCTGATTGTATCTTGACTCCCCTCCCTTCCAGAGGGTCTGCGGCTGAGTTGAGGCCGATCCAGGGCCCCGCAGGCTGGCTGGCTGGCTGTCAGA